>NW_027369805.1:0-40171 GCF_046119375.1 Phyllobates terribilis
CATCCACTATATTAACTAACATCTTAAAATGACAACAAATTATATACACGTATTAAGAATTGAAGGTAATAGAAAAGATGGAAGAAAACATGCAGAAGAATAGAAATTTATAGGAATAATTAACATTAAGTTTGACTTCGCTTTGATATTGATCATCTTTTCCCAACCGTAAAATCACTCAATTTTTTTATTCGTATGTATAGATTCATGGTGATGGCCGATCTTATGGGACTGCATGCTTGCATTCATTTCTGTATTTATAGAGTGATAGAGGTTATGCTTTGACTTCTGCAAAAAAGGGTCGGAACATAAAAAGAGAAAAGGTTTAAGGCGGTTTTGAGAATGAGAATATTTAATTGTACTAAAGGATATGAAATGAATTACGTGGAGTCTTGGAATTCAAAGAGACATGAAGTTAAATTTAATTAATTTGACTATTTATCTTCCATAATCAAGTAGAGGGTTAATACAACTTCTATTTAACTTGAGAGTTTTTCGTTTTTCTTTCGCATTTGATTCAAAAATGATCAATAATGAAAATAAGGGTATGTTGAGAAATATGCTTAAAAAAACTCAACTTTATAAGGATTATGATATGATATGATGTATAGATTCATGGTGATGGGCTATCTTATAAGACAGTATGTGTGTGTTAATTTATTTATTTATAGAACAATGGAGCTGATGCTTTGACTTGTGCAAAGTAGGGTCGGAACATAGAAAGAGCAAATGTTCAATGCGGTTTCAGAATAAGAAAGACTTTTATTTAATAGTAAAAAAGAATAAGAAGTGAATTATGTGGACTCTTGAATTCAAAGGGACACGGAGCTTAATTTACTTAATTTGACTATTTATATTCCCTAATTGAGTAGAAGGGTAATGCAATTTTCATTTTATGTGAGAGATAATGGTGATGGCCGCTCTTATGGGACTGCATGCATGTATTCATTTCTGTATTTATAGAGTGATAGAGGTTATGCTTTGACTTCTACAAAGAAGGGCCGGAACATAAAAAGAGAAAAGGTTTAAGGCGGTTTTGAGAATGAGAATATTTAATTGTACTAAAGGATATGAAATGAATTACGTGGAATCTTGGAATTCAAAGAGACATTAATTAATTTGACTATTTATCTTCCATAATGAAGTAGAGGGTTAATACAACTTCTATTTTATTTGAGAGTTTTTCGTTTTTCTTTAGCATTCATTTTAAAAATGATCAATAATGAAAATAAGGGTATGTTGAGAAATATGCTTAAAAAACTCAACTTTATAAGGATTATGATATGATATGATGTATAGATTCATGGTGATGGGCTCTCTTATAGGACTGTATGTGTGTGTTTATTTATTTATTTATAGAACAATGAAGGTGATGCTTTGACTTGTGCAAAGAAGGGTCGGAACATAGAAAGAGCAAATGTTCAATGCGGTTTCAGAATAAGAATTTGTTTAGTAGTAATAAAGGATAATAAGTGAATTATGTGGACTCTTGGAATTCAAAGGGACGCGAAGCTTAATTTACTTAATTTGACTATTTATCTTTCCTAATTGAGTAGAAGGCTAATGCAATTTTCATTTTATGTGAGAGATTTTAGTTTTTCTTTCACACTTATTTCCAAAAATGATTAAAGAAAATAAGGGCAACTGGGAAAATTTAAACAAAACCCAAGTTGAGTTTGAGGGCATTTCTCAAATCGATTTAGACGTAAGAAGAAAATCGAGTTTCTGATGTAGAGGATCCCGTATGTGGGCAACTATAGAGCATATTTCTCAAAAGATAGGAAGAGAGAGAAGAGAGATGAAGAGAGGAAGAGAGGAAGATACTCTTGCACAATAGAGAATGTCTCTATTTATAGGCTAAGGAGGAGGGATTGAGCTATGAGCTAACCAAATTGGGCCGAATAAATTGGACCGAGTAATAGGAATTCTAGAAGTTAATGATGCCAAACAATAAGGAGGGTTTTAATGATGCCAAAGCTATATTCAATGGTAAGGAAAATTAAAATGGGTGAAAATGGGTCTTCAATGGAGGAGTAATGAAAATGCAAATTTACATTTAAGATTTCAAAGTCCCCCTAATCTTTATATGTATTAAGATTAAGAAGATTAGATTAGATGCCTTATATATGTCAATATTTTAGCTTATATGATGAGTTTAATTTATGTTTCACGTAGGTGTAATTCTAGTTTATTTCATACAATGTTAAATAGGTTTAATATTAATATATGTAGGTCTGATTCTAATTTATTTGATACAATTTTAAATAGGTATAATTATAATATTATAATAATCTATTTATTGTATACACGAATATCTATTTATATTATATAATATACTCTCATATCAGATGATTATGTGATATATATATCTTGTATGATATAGTTGCGAATAATTAGACGTTCCAAATATTTGAGACTCAAATATTTCGATTGTTGAATTATCTATTGGGCCTATTCTTTTTGTTGGGCTCAGGTGGATGACACAAATAAGAATCTATCGATTTTGATTATTAGTTTTTTTTAGATTGAGTATTAGATGTGGGCCTTTTACATAATTAGGGTATAATTAATGTGTATTAGAATCACATTTAGTGTTTTTTTGCATCTCCTATGATTATAGTATATTAAATAGATTATTATAATTAGACTTTAACTTTTACGTATAACAAACCTCAACTTATAGGTTGATAGAATTTATAGGTTAATATAATTTTTATAAGTGTTAACCTCACTCCTGTTTGCTAATGAATTGTTAAACTATTCTAAAACAATTCTTTTGACCCAATTTAGTTTCAAGTGAAGCTTTTGCCAGCTGGTACCCCTATCTTCGCAGAGTTGTTGGGAAGTTGTCGAAAGCTATCAGGGAAAACAAAACATGTTGTGGATGGAAGGAAATAATTTATCATGTCTAAAAGGAATGAAACACAGACAACAAATTAAAGATGAAGTCAAAAACATGCCTATTTTGATCAAGTGAATGATATGAATTATGCTTTTGTAAACATATTTCAGATTGTTTTATTTTTTTTATCTCAGTTTGATTTGGGTGGGATCCTATGTAAACAAATTTCAGATTATTTTTATTAATCATTTTGTAAACAGATTTGGATGGGATCCTACGTTAACGCAGACAAAAGATCCTACGTAAATAGATTTCAGATTATGCTTTTGTAAACAGATTTCATATTGTTTTATTAATTAATGATTCATAATCATCCTTAATTAATAAGGATGCGGTTCGGATGCAAATAACACTTATGGTGTAAAATGAGAATAAATCTAGACCGTCGACCATTTCAAGAAAATGTAAGCCGGATGCCAAAAAATGCATACCGGAGGTCAAAAAATGCATGCCAATAAAAATGCAAGCTAGAAGCTCAAAAATGCATGTAAATAAATATGCATGTCGGATGCCCTTTTATGCATGTATATTTGCATGCAGTTTTAACACAGTAGTTAGTATGCACTTTTTGCACATATTTTTCGCACATAAGCATGCACTTTCATTTATAGTCAAAATGCAAGTTTATGTGTTGAGATTGCATGCTTATGTGTGGAAAATGCACGCTTATATGCTAAAATTGCATGCTAATGTGTGAAAATGCATGTAAAATGTAGATGCATAAAAGGGCATCCGACTTGCATTTTTATTAGTATGCATTTTTGTACCTCCGGCATGCATTTATATTGACATGCATTTTTGAACCTCCGACATGCATTTTTGTTTATTCGCAACGTGACAAATATTTAATAGATTATTTACACTTAAAGTACCTGACCTTTAACTTTAATAATTAAATATTGATTTTTTTTCTCCGGAAATTTCTAAAATCATTCAAATGTAAAATGTTCAAACCAAAAAGCATCAATTCAAATTGTTCAAAACCAAACAATCGCAGTACAGTGGTCCCACTTAGGAATTGAGATAGGAGGATCACAAGAGAAAACAGAGGAGACCTCTTCCATTGCTTGCTTGCAGACGGAACCTAATATTCTCCCTCTTCAATACCCTTTTGGCTTTTGCTGAGGCGAAGCTATCTCTTTGTCCAAAAGCAGCTTTTAAGCTTTAAGGAGGCGGAAGCATATGCTTATACCCCAAGTGTTTTCTTCCCTTTGCGAGCAGTAAAGCATAAGCTACATCAACAAAAAAGGGCAGTAAAACTATCTTGCGATCGAATTGCTGTTTACCGCCACACGGACTGCAGAGAGTGAAAGTGAAACCCTCGGAATATGGCCTTTGGTTCTATGATTTGCTGCGGGAAGCACTCGGATCGGTATCTTCTTTCGTTCAATTGAACTATTTTAGTGCATGTGTATGCGATAGTTTAATTGTTATTAGTCAAGATTTTTGGTCGGCGATTTTGGATCTTTGAACATTTAATTACATAGATAAAGTGAGTTGTTTGATTCAGTGTGGTTATTTGGGGACAAATGGTAAACAGCACAAACCCTCGTTTTAATGGGAATTAGAAAGGGGGTAGGGTGGAAAAGGCCCTTAAAAATATTGAAGTATTGAATGATGGTTTAAGGAGGTGAATGAGACTCTATTTACTGCTATGTGATCTGTTTGAAAGAGGAGAGTGATAATTTTGCAGGAAAAGCAAAGGAGCTAAGTTGCTAACATGGAGGAAATTCTCTTTGAAGGAACTGCATTCAGCTACTAATAACTTCAATTATGATAACAAGCTTGGAGAAGGTACTTTTGGAAGTGTTTACTGGGGCCAACTTTGGGATGGTTCACAGGTATCCAATTAACACGGTCTACTTTTTGTAACATTTTGGTCTTTTCCTTTGTCAACCATCCTTATCTGGTGATTTTACAATGTTCAACTCTTCTATCAACTGACATTTAAAACATGATTCCTACAGTACAGTGAAACTGGTTTTAGGTACGTACAAGTTTCGGTGTGGAATTCAGTTACTGTTTGTGTGGGTAGCATAAAAAAGTAGAGTGATGTGTTAGTTTGTGTTTGTACTTTGTACTTGGAGGTCCTCTAGTGTAGTGTAGTCTTCTCTTGGATGTTCAGTGTTTGAGAATTGAGATGTTGAGAAATGTTGTCAGATTGCAGTGAAAAGGTTGAAGGTTTGGAGCAATGAAGCTGAAACAGAATTTTCTGTTGCAATAGAACAACTGGGGCGTATTCGCCACAAGGACCTGCTTTCTTTGCGTGGATACTGTTGTGAGGGGCAGGAACGTCTGATTGTCTACGAGTTCATGCCAAACTTAAGCTTACTATCTCATCTTCGTGGGCAGAGCTCAGCAGAATGTCTCCTTGATTGGACTCGTAGAATGAACATCGCTATTGGGTCAGCCGAGGGTATTGCGTAAGTACTATATTACCACCACAATTTAATCCTACATACTCTTTTGCATTCACTAACATGTTCATGGCACCCAATTCAGATATCTCCATACTCAAGCTAACCCACGTGTAATCCATGGAGACATCAAAGCTAGCAACATTTTGCTAGATTCTGATTTCCATGCCAAGGTTTCTGATTTCGGGTTTTCCAAGTTCATCCCCCACGGTGCAACAAATGCAGCTGGGTATGTTGCACCTGAGTATGATATGGCGGAGAATGCGAAAGAGAGCAGTGATGTATACAGTTTAGGTATTCTTTTGCTGGAGCTTGCCAGTGGAAGAAGGGCGTTGGAGCCCTCTTCGTGGGCCCGCGTTGAGGAGATTGCGGACCCCAAGCTGAATGGGAAATTTGTGGAGAATGAGATGAGAAGGGTTGTTATAACTGGCATGGCGTGCACCAATAAGCTGCCTGAGAAGAGGCCAAAGATGACTGAGGTTGTGGCCTTACTCAAAGGACAGGCGAAAGAGAAGCTAGCTGATCTTGAAAAGGATTTCTCCAAGATTGAGATGAGAGCTAAACCTGAACAAGAAATTGTTGATTCGGATCCTTGATTGTGTGGGTTTGGGATGTTAATATAACAGCTGTAGGAATTGGTTTTGGTGTTTCTTAGTTTGTCAAGTGTGGTTTACCAATTTGTAATGTGTATTCCATGTAGGAATTGTAAATCCTTGGCAGTGGGGTTGCCAGGCTTCAAAAAATGTTTCAGGTACAAGCCAATTGAACAACTGTCTGTGGCTTGAGTTTTTGTTGTTGTAGGATTTTGTGAGATGGGTAGGGTTTGACGAACAAACTTGATTTTGGATTTGTATCTGTTTCACAATTTGTTTGAATTGTAATATGTGAATGCTGATTTGGTTTTGGTACTAAATTTCTCACTCAGTGCACTCTGCTTGCAATGGGGTTTATTAACCTAGTCACTCACAGGAGTTTTGACGAACTCATTCTTCAAAAGGTTAGCAATTTCGCCCACGGGAATACCACCGTGACTCTCTCTCACTCAACACCGCAACTCCCTCCGATCCGTCGAATCATGCCTCTGAGCACCCCATCTGTATTCATATTGCTAGCAATAGTCACCGCCTTTCTCGCAATCGTTATCCAATTCGCCCCCTCCGGCTGCCCCTTCCCTCATTCTCCTTCCACCGCCTCTACATCCGCCCCCGGTAACAGACTCTTCACCGCCGAGGAACTCTCCCTGTACAACGGCACCGACGAATCCCTCCCGATCCTCCTCGGAATCCTGGGATCTGTCTTCGACGTCACAAAAGGCCGATCTCACTACGGTCCCCGCGGATCCTACAGCAAATTCGCCGGCCGAGACGCCTCCCGCTCCTTCGTCTCAGGCGACTTCACCCCCGCCGGACTCAACGACTCCCTCGCCGGTCTTCCAGCCAGCCAAGTCAGATCAATAGTCGACTGGCGCGGATTCTACTTCCGCACTTACATCCCCGTCGGGAAGCTAATAGGAAGGTACTACGACGCCGACGGGAATCCGACGAAGCACGTGCGGGCGGCGGAGGCGAAGGCGAAGAAGGGGAAACGATTGGAGGAGAAAGTTGCGCAGGAAGAGGAGAAGATTCCGAGCTGTAATTCTAGGTGGAGCCAGGACGAGGGCGGCGAAGTTTGGTGTGACAATGGAAGCGACGGCGAGTCCCGGTACCCTAGGCTGGTGGCGCGTCCGGAGTCAATTGCGCTGACGGGGAAGATGAGTAAACGGTGCGCGTGTATGGAACGCGAGCGATTGGAGGAGTCTGGATCTGAAGTTTATCAAGGTTGTGATATTTTGGCTACCAGATGTAAAGTTTGATATTTTTACTTTTGATCCTATTGAGTCTGCACAATTTACACTTCCAGTAGTTGTACTTGTATTTCAACTTGAGATCTCTCTTCTAATTTTGAACTATATACTCTAGTAAACGCAACTGCTGTTGGGCTGTTTCTACCAAAAAAAAACTACTCTTGGGTTGTTGTTATCAGATAATTCTAGAATACACTGTGCTTCATACTTGATTACTGATAAAAAAAAATAATTGTATAAGGTTAAGAATTAATTCAGGTGACGCTTGGATAAATGAGAACGGGAAATAAATTCCATCGTTCATTTTTCTGGATCCAACGTTTCAGATTGCGCACGTGAAAAGTAAAAAAATCACTACCCACTCTCACGTGCTCCCTCTCCAACCGAACCTCACGCGTCCTATTAGAAGGCATGAAAAATTGGAGCCAAACCATCACATCCAAATCAATTCACCTACTCTCTTCTTTAAAATAGGGACACAAAACGCGAAGCTCGGAAAGGCAAATGCGAAATCGAAGCCGCATCTAGCTTTTTTAATTTCATTAAGCCGAATTCAAGTGATTGATAGTAGTTGAAGATGACTAAAGGAGGAAAAGGTATGCACAAAAGTTTTTCCCATTGGTTTTAAAGGATAATCAAAACCTAGATTTTATGTTCTTCCATTTTCTCTTCGATTTTAAGCTTTAGATGAAGTTGCATGCCCTAATTTCAAATACTTCTACGAATTTCCATGCTTTATTTTGGATTTTGATAACTGTGCTTCCATTATGGAAGACTTCGCTGAACATCCATGTCTAATTTTTCTGTTCATTCTTATAGTAACAAATCAAACCAATGATAATAGATAAAAGCGGGAGAGAAAGAGAACAAAAGAGTAAGAAGCTTAATGATCAACATGAAGGTAGAGAGAATACAAAAACTGTGCATTTCTTTAAATATAATTGTTCATTTTGAGTGTGCATAACTTTGATCTACTAATATTGAGTACATAATTTAGCTATTAGTGTTCTCTTAGATTACCGCGCATCAACATAAACAGAACTGTGCATCTAGGTATTCAGAAATCTGCATAAACTTATTCATGTGTGTTTTGTAGTTTGAGTAGTTTGCATTATGTAGAAAACACGTGTTTGATCAGCTATTGTTCTCTGTCACTAAAGTTCATTAAGCCTTAGTTGCGCTTAACAAGGATTCAAATGCGCTTTGAATGCTTGTCTTGCGCTTAACCTATGATGAACTATTAGTAATGAATTTACTAAAGTCCTTAAGTGCGGAAGAGGTTAGACAGACAATAAAGTGCGCTTCAAGTTGTTAAAGCGCACCTATATTTACACACACAAGAATTTCCAAACGGTGAAAACCCTAAGTCACTAGTTGACTCGGGATAAAACTCACCACTACACTTGTATTGATTAAGAAGTGATTACAATCTCTCGCTTCAACACTTGAAGCTCACTCATAAACACTCTCTCTACAATACTCTGAGTTCAGCTCTGAAGAACAAGAAGGCACTCTCAACACTCTCTGATTACAAACGAAATATCTATTAAGCTCTCTCTAGCTTCCTATATTCTCTATGTTTGCAATTGTAGAGTGAATGTAATAGTACTCTATTTATACACAATCCTTAAGCTAAACCTATAACTCAATTTTGTAACAAACAAAGACTAAGCACAATGCCACCTCATCAATCCGTGTGCCTTGATCACTTCAGCAGAATTAATCAACGGCTTGGAGTGATTTGGTTTTTGTTCTTCATGTGTTGATCCACACCACATAAGCAATCCGTGTGCTTCAAGCTCTAACAAACTCTTGCCACGCTGGTGATCCCTGGAGTAGCGTCCCAAAGAGTGTGAAGTTCTTCTCGCACCTTCCTGTGCACGCAACTTGCACTCTCCCGCTTTACCAGCCTTCGAAGCGTGTAGATTTGTTCTTCCGCGCTCTGGCGCACCCTAAGCTTCAGTGGAACCTCGTGGTCAACTTTCTTCAACTTCATTCAAGCGCGTCTCTACGCCCTCGAAGCTCGATCACTCTTACTTCTTGGTCTTGAATGGATTTATTAAACACCGTTTGCGAAACTTACTTTCTCCGCTTGGTGTTAAGCGCGACTGTGACCAGTCAAGCGCATCTCTAAGTGACTTAAGCGCATCCTTACAAATATGGCAATGACCTGGAAGGCTTAAAAACACTAAGAGATTAAACATATTAGTTTGTTATCATCAAAACAAAGAGAAATAGATTAAGCTTTAACAAGATGATTAAAGCTCAACTAACAATTTCCCCCTTTTTGATGATGACAAACTGTAAACAGGTAAGCTCATGAATACTTTCTTAAGTGACTAAAATGAAGGCAAAAATATCAATTTAATCAAGTATTCAGATTCGGAATTGGATCAAAGTATCTTACCAAGGTACTTAACCATACCAGTTTTCAATTCCCCCTGAATTCAAGCACGATCTCATACTTCCCCTTAATCAGAGAGGAATTTACCTGTGTTTTTCCCCCTTTTGACATCATCGAAAAATTCAAAGCAAAGTCATACGGTAAGAAAGATAGTAGAGTGCGCTTGCTAGCTAAGACATCAAACAAAGCTTAATAGAGAGCATTAAGCAACTGAAGTAAAGAAAAATCAGGTTAGTAAGGCTCTCAGAGATATAAAAATCGAAAGCATACGTCATTATCATTCAGCACAAACTGTCACAAGAGGAGCTGGGAACCTAACAAGCGAATTCATAAATCACATAAACAGAGCAGAGAGAAAAAAGAGAAATAGCAAAAGCGCTTAAAAGCGCAACCATCACAACATCTCAAGGGCTACCACCCCGTTCTTCGTTAAACCTCTCCTGAACTAGCTTCAGCATCGAAGACATAATCTCCACCATTTCACCAAGACGTTTTTCAACCCGCTCCTGATGCGCTTCCATCGAAGCCACAATAACAGACAAATCGGCGGAGCTGGAGGAGACCCGAGCGCGAGGGCTCAGCTCGGAGCGCGAGCTAGAGTGGGGTTTCTCCTCAGTCTTGGGCAACAAGATGGCAACTATGGCGTCTGTGGTAAGAAAGGTAGAACAAGCATAGTCTGGGAGAGAAGTGTCATACAAACCATCCGCTCGAAGCATTTTGCATATCAGTTGGGGAAAAGGCAGAGGTCCAGAGGTTGCAGCGCGACACAACACCAAGTGGCTCATCATAAGCTGAGCAGTGTTGACTACCTGATTGGAGATGACGACAACCATGATGCAACAGTCAGCAATGGTCACCTTATCACGATCATAATCTCGGGGCGTGATGTTGGTGATGATGAAGTGGTGAAGTAAGCGCTTGGAAGGACGAAGGAGATCAACTGTCAACGCACCTTTTGGCACATTGGGGCCAAACACGGTCTTCTTGAGCGCAGTTGCACCAGCTGGCCAATTCTTTTTGTACAGCCGACCAAACCCGCTGGACTGGTCTGTTAGCCCTATTGCCTTTGCCAAATCTTTAACTCTAAAACACTCCTTTGCATTACCTTTCCAGGTGAAGGTCACCGAGCTGTATTCAGGGTTGGGCTGTGGATACTCCAGAGTGGCATAAAATTGATACACCATCGCGTTGTTGCAGCGCGCTGGTTCCGTTTCGAGCGTATCCCACCCTTGAAAACTTTGTGCGCTTTGATCTTGTCGAAGCGCCAACTGGTTTCGGCTCAGGGGGAGGAGACTCGTGCTCAGAACCATCGGAGGACTCGACATCCTCGGAAACAGCTGGTGGAGGAGCGACTGCCTTGCGCTTTTTACCTTTCCTGCGAAGCGCATCACTCTGTCTATCCGGCTTTTGAGACTGGAGAGGAATAGGAGACTGAGCGCTTGTTCGGGGAAGAAGCTGGAATTCTTCATCAGCATCAGAGTCAGAGGGAATACTGGCTAATAGCTCCTTAGGGGACTGGAGCGAGTGCGCTGGAGGCCTGATCTTAGAACCAGGGCGAGAAGGGGTATCTATGATGAGAGGCCCTTTACCTTTAGCCGGTGTTGTATGAGATGTCTCTGTCTGAAGTTGGCCAAGCTCTTGAACTGGATCATATCCAGCGAGCTCTAGATCTGAGGCAAGTAACTCCAAATCGACAGGAGGATCATGGGAGAATTTGGGTTTTGAGGGGCTTTTTGAGGGGCTTTTGGAGGGCCCTTCTTTGTGAGGAGAGGGGTCTTCGGTGCCGGTTAGATCAATAGGAGGGGATGGAGATTTATGAGCTGAGGACGTAGTGGGTGGTTATTGTTGAGGAGCCGCTTGAGTGGAAGGGGATGTTACCTCATGAGAAGCTGGGGTATGGTGTGATGCAGGTTGTGTGGAGGATGATGTTTGGACGATGGACTGGATCTTTGCAAGGGTTTCAGGGTTGAGGTCTGGAAGTGCGCTTAGGATTTTGTCCATGATGATGAATGTAAGTAAAAATGGAGAAAGGAGAGTAGAGGAAGAGAGTATAGGTAGAAGATAAAGGATGATAAGGTAGGATTGGAAGACAAATACCTCATATATATAGCTTATTCATCAACTCTGGAGCCGCTTCAACAGACCAATCAAAAGAAAGAGCCGCTGCCCATCCAACGGTCCAATAAAAATCGCCAGAATCCCGCTAGGCCTGCGCATAGCCCCAACGGCTAGAAATCTGACCGTTACACTGCAAATATAGCCGTTACATCACTCGAGCGACACGCTTTAATTGCTTAAAAAGTATTTCTTCATCGTTAAGCAAACCCAACTAGGAAGGAATTCCACCCTGATGCGCTGGAAAGCGCGATGCACTGTAATGCTTATATGCGCTGAACACTGAAGCGCATGCCAAATCACCTCTGAATGCTAAAACCGAAGAAGCATAACACGGATTGAGATGAGTAGACGTGAGAGTGTGATGTCCAGTTCAATTTTCAAACTACAATGGAAAGAAATTCATGAATAGGAAGATGCACATTTCATATAGGGGACATTAGAGCATTCAATCACTCAAGTTGATGTGGACGTATGTGCATATACATGTAGCATGGTAATTTAGGCTTTATGTCACCAAATGAATACTTCTCTAATGTAGAGCTCAATAAAGGACGAGAGAAGCGTTACATCTAGTCAGGCTAGGGACACCTATGCAATGGATCATTTCTTAGGCATGTAATATGGGTAGAAGACGATCACCATAGTCACGTTTTGGCAAAGAAGAGCATGCATGGACTAGGATTATATCAAATCGAGCCAAACAAGTCAGACAAGTTCAATACTAATTCATTTCAATGATCAACTAAAAGCATGAAAGACTCAAAGCTATCAAGCGCAAGCGACCATAGTTCGTACCTTGATACTAAGCTCGCTAGTTCTAGTCAAATAGAGGAATACTTACAGTGCCATTGCCTCGAAGCTAATGGAGTCGAATAAGGCCAAGCTGAACCCTGAGGTTTAAGAATACCTGACGATTAAGCGCCTTAGTGAAGATATCTGCCAATTGCCCTTCTGAAGATACGTGAACAAGCTCAATATGCTTGCGCTCCACATGGTCTCGTAGAAAGTGATGTCTTACGTCAATGTGCTTCGTTCTTGTATGATGGACAGGATTCTTTGAAACACATATAGCGCTAGTATTATCACAAAATATGGATATAGTATCAAGAGTAATACCATAGTCAACGAGCTGTTGCTTTATCCACAACACTTGAGCGCAACATTGCTGCAGCTATGTATTCGGCCTCAGTCGTTGAAAGCGCTGTGCAGTTTTGTTTCTTGGATCCCCAGGAGACTAAGCAGGGGCCAAGGAACTGTGCCATACCACTAGTGCTCTTTCTATCAACCAAGTAACCTGCATAATCTGCATCGGTATAGCCAACAAGAGAAAGACCGCCCCCTTTGGAGTACCAAAGGCAAAGATCGCCAGACCCTTTTAAATACCTGAATATGCGCTTTACATGAGCAAGGTGAGAAGCGCGAGGGTCTGACTGTGATCGAGCGCATACACTAACGACAAAAACAATATCGGGACGTGAAGCAGTTAAATACATTAGAGAACCTATCATACCTCGATACATGTTTCATCTACCTTCTCAGCCATTAGATCTTTGTCCAGTTTTGTAGTAGTGGAGAGAGGAGTAGGACAAGGTTTAGAGTTCTCCATTTGATACTTCTTAAGCAACTCTTTGATGTATTTCTGCTGGTGAATCTCAATGCCTTCATCCATTTGGTTGACTTGAAGCCCTAGAAAATACTTGAGCTCACCAATCATGCTCATGCTGAACTTGAGGGCTCATGGTGTTCTTAAAGTCTTCTACTAGCTGCAAGTTAGTAGAACCAAATATAATATCATCAACATAAATTTGAACAATGAGAATATCACCTTTCACTTCCCTTATGAAGAGGGTTTTGTCCACCAAACCTCTCTTGTAGTCATTTGCCAACAAGTACTTAGATAGACAGTCATACCAAGCGCGAGGGGCTTTCTTTAGTCCATATAGCGCTTTGTCAAGAAAGTACACGTGGTCTGGATAAGCTGGATCTTCAAATCCTGGTGGTTGCTTGACATAGACCTCCTCATTAAGCTTACCATTGAGAAAGGCTGTTTTTATATCCATTTGAAATAGCTTGAATCCTTTGTGTGCTGCGTAAGCTATCAACAGTCGAATTGCCTCTAGACGAGCTACTGGTGCGTACGTTTCATCGTAGTCAATGCCCTCTTGTTGATTGTATCCCTGTGCAACAAGACGCGCTTTGTTTTGTACCACCACTCCACTATCATCCAGCTTGTTTCTGTATACCCAGCGCGTACCAATAATGCTTCTATTACCTGGCCGGGGTACTAGACGCCAAACTTGGTTGCGCTTGAACTCCTCTAACTCTTCTTGCATGGCTATTATCCAATCTGGATCTTGAAGCGCAACTTGTATGGACTTGGGTTCCTGTAAAGAAACAAAAGCACTACAAGCAAGCATGTTACGAACGTTAGAGCGAGTCTGGGTACCTTTTTCATACTGAGATATGATCGCAGAAACTGGATGAGAGTTCATCTGTTGATAATCGCGCACGGTGACCTCTGTATTGTCTGGTAGCTTCATCGTTGTGGTTTTGGACAAGCTTTCACTACCACCAGAAAGGCCACTGGGTCCCGCTTGAGGACTTCCAGGTTGCGCTTCACCATTGCTAGGTCCCGCTTGAGAGCTAGAAGGGGTAGAAGAAGTAACAGAGGGAGTTACCTGACCTGGAGAAAGAGGTGAAGGAGGAGCAAGAACGTCAATGGATGGGCCACTTTCAGGATCTTCATTCTGAGTGTTGTCCTCTGGAGTTGCTTCTTCACTGGGAATGCAGGCTTCTGTGGCCAAGGGCTGAGAAGCACATCTTCCATTATCATCATCGTCACTTTCCATACCTAAAGAAGGGATTAAAGGTTGCGCTTGAGGATTGGGAAGAGAAGCTGGAAGTAGATCATGACTGGAGAATGGATCACCGTTGATTTCTGGAACACTTTCAAGCTCTCCTTCATTGAATTTCACATGGATGCTATCTTCTTCCCTCTGAGTTCTTAGATTGAGTACTCTATATCCTTGACTAGTAGGTGCATATCCAAGGAAGATAGCCTCGTCATTCCTAGCATCAAATTTACCCAAAAGATCTCTCCCATTGTTATGGACGTAACACTTGCAACCAAACACCCTTAGGTGAGAGATATTTGGTGTACGCCCTTTAAGCAGTTCATAGGGAGTTTTCTCAAGAATAGGCCTTAAGAAGGCACAATTAGTTATATAACATGCAGTGCTCACAGCTTGAGCCCAATAGTGTGAAGCGACACCACTAGAGAGTAGCATTGTACGTGCCATCTCTTGGAGTGTCCTATTCTTGCGCTCAACCACACCATTTTGCTCAGGGGTTCTAGGAGTAGAGAAATTATGATCTATACCCCTATCCTCACAAAATGATAGGAACTCACCATTCTTGAATTCAGTTCCATTGTCAGAACGAATTGAACAAATGGGGAGCCCTAGCTTCTTTTCCAGTAAAAGCGCAAGAGCTTGAAACTTTGCAAAGGTTTCGCTTTTGTGTTTCAAGAAAAAAGTCCTGGTATAGCGAGAATAATCATCAACTATTACAAAAATATAGCGATTACCTCCTTTACTCTGCGTTCGTAGTGGTCCACATAAGTCCATGTGGAGAAGCTCAAGGGGAGCTTTAGTCTGCACTACCTTGATAGAGGGAAAGGAGCTACGAGTCGCTTTAGCTTTTGAGCAGTCTGAGCATGAAGTCATGGATTCCACCTTGATGCGAGGAAGACCACGAACAAGATCTTTGGACTGCAGCTTGTTGATTAGATGTAGACTTGCGTGTCCCATTCTCTTGTGCCAAAGATTTGTTGTTTCAGTGAGTGTAGCTAGACAAAGGTTGCGCTTAGGAGAGAAGGAGTGGTCGAAGAGGTATGTGTTGTCTATGCGCTTGCCCTTAAGAAGCACCTCTTGTTCAGGACTGACCACTGCACACTCAGTTGTACTAAACCATACCTTATTATCTCCTTGGTCGCATAGTTGTGCTACACTCAGTAATTGAACCGAAGGTTCTCTACTAAGTTTACATCTCCTATCTGAATAGCTTTGTTGAGATGCGCCTGTCCTTTAGCAATGATCTTCCCTTGCTTTTTGTCACCGAAGGAGACGTTGCCTCCTTCCTTAGCTTGGAATGAAAGTAGTAACTGTGGATCACCCGTCATATGGCACGAGCAACCGCTGTCGATATACCACCTACATTTCATCCCAACCTGCAAAAATAGAGATCAAGATTTGATCTCCCATCGAAGCTTGCGCTTCGTGGGAACATTAGACATAGCTATTTCTGAGCTAGTTTTTGTCATAGTAGCTAGGATCGTTCAGATCTAACACAATGTGAGGTCGCACTGGACGAAGCGCACCTCTGTGTCCAGAAGCGCAACCGTGCTCAACAGAGGACTGTTGAATACGTGTACGCTTGCCCTTATTTTTAGCCATTGGCTTATAGGGCTTACTCTTAAGAACCTTCAAGTCTTTGCACTCACGCTTGTCATGTCCATTTTGACCACAAAAGGTACAGTAATGGTTACCTCTCACATAACCATACTTGCCCTTTCCCGGTCTAAACGGTTCTTTCTTTTGCAAGACGGGAGGCTGAGTTGGGGTGAGCGCTTGTTTCTTATACAAATGATGCGCTTTCCCCCACGAAACCACTCTTTGGTTTCTGAAGGTTGTTCCTCAAGTACCTTAATCCTGCTCTTCAAATGAGAGTTTTCACTCTTGTAGGCAGTTAGGTCTTGTTCAAGTGATTTGATTTTAGAAGATTTTTCACTTGCTTGAGGAGGAATGGAGGAAGAGGAAGATTCCTGGGGGTCATAACCCAATCCAGGTCTAGCTTTAACAAAGCCTGTTTGAGGGACATACTTTGTTTCCACTAACTTTGTAAGAACATCAAGCTTTGATATGATCTGATCAAGCTTAACATCTTTGGTTGAGACAGAGTTACTTTCCAACCCTTTACCATGACAAAGTTCACAAGATTTAGAGAGGAGTGTGGTTTTGTCATGTAAATGTTTAGAAAGCTCAACCAGTTCTTCCTTAGCATTATCTAGTTCAACAAGCCATGCTCTAGCATCAGTTGCTAGAGACTTATGTTGAACCATAAGCTCTTTTAGAAGGAGGACAAGATTGCGCTTGGGAAGAATGTCAAGGTTCAGATCATTTACCTCAATCTCAGAGCCAGAGTCTGAGTCAGATGCGGCGCCAGCCATTAAGCACAAGTCAGGTTGCGCTCCATCGTCCGAATCATCATCAGATTCTCCCCAAAGTGTGACGAACGCTTGTTTGGGGGGCTGTTTTGAGCTTGATCCTGGATTTACTTTTGGATGAGGACACGCTTTTGCAAGGTGACCTTTCTCATTGCAGTTGAAACAAGTAAAATCCTTGAGGTCGCGCTGCTTATAGGTAGAGTTTCGCTTATGACCGCTGATAGGAGCTTATATTATGGTGTTAACCGGCGATTATTAGTTAGGTTTAGTTGTGTTTAGGTGCTCGACGAGTGGTAATTCCGGAATCTAGGTTAGGAGTTCATTTGTAGATTCGCGGAATGCTCGTGAGCGTTTTTATGACTTTTGTATTGGAGATCCCGCTGGTGCTCGTCTTTAGTACATTCAGGATGGAGCTAGAGATCCTCGACGAGAAGGATGAGCAGAAGCCTACGCAGGATGAGCAGGAGCAGCGTAGGAATATACTCGACGAGCAGTATGGATTGGTACTCGACGAGCGTTGGAGAAGCTAAGAGGCGAAGCCGAGCTACCTCGAAGATTCTGTAGAGTTCAGCGTAGGAAGACCTCGTCGAGGAGTTGCATATGATCTATTCAGGGAAGAGCCTCGACGAGGAATGAAGATCTGGGTAGAGGATCTACCAAGAGAAAGCACGTGAGAAGTTTCTGTAGAAGACCTCGACGAGGAGTGAAGATCTCGGCCGAGGATATTCAAGAGAAAATACATCAGAAGATCTCGACGAGAAGTGAAGATCTCGGTCGAGATAGGAGTGATCAGAATGATGCAGATCCTCGTCGAGCAGTGCAGGATATTTCGGCCCGGGCGTTCTCGCGGGCCGGTTCGGCCCGTAGCGCAGAATCTATACGGGATGGTGTTATCTGCGGGACTACTTTAATATTATTTTATAAGGTTTCCATATCTTATTAGGATTTATTTTATAGGATTTCCATATAGGACTTCCATAGGTTTCCGTAACTTTTAGGATCTGTTTCGTTTATTTTATTCCTTTTATTTTAGTTGAAGACTATATAATAGATAGCTTAGGTTAGAAAAGGGATTACGTTATTATTGGGGATTTTGGCAATTGTTTTGGCCGCTGCTTGGGAGAGTTCATCAGACCACGGTTCTTTCTTCTACCTTCATCCATTGTTATTCATGGCTTCTATGGCCATGAGTAACTAAAATCCATTGTAGTTCACTTCCAAGTTGAAACCTTTGTTCTTAGATTTGCTTGTGAGAATTCAAACGCATATGTTTTAGTTTAATTTGAGGATTGTTTCATAATGTCTGGTGCTTTATATTATTATTGTTTGATCTTGATTTTATCTAGAGTGCACGCTAGGTTGAGTTATTATCATTCATATTGCTAGGACTTGACAATTCTATTTGAAAAGCCTTGACCTTTATGTAGCAAGCATGATTCACATAGACTATTTGCGAGTGTTTATTGTGTAGAGATTATGAACTCATGTCGAGTATCGGCTATTTGCCAATGGTATTGCATGAGCCTACTTATCTTTGATCTTTATGCTATTGTGCTTTTGAATCTTGGGATTTCCTTGGTTATTGCTTACAATAAGGGTTTCTAGGACTATTTGGACTAGTTGCTATTTACGAACAAAGAGTAGGACAACTAAATTAAACGATATAAACATATGTTAGTAGAATTCGACGATCAACAATCTATCATGAACATTGTGTGGATACAAAGGAAGTGAACTCGTTTTCCCAATCATTGTTACAACAACCTTTTGCTATTTTCATTGCTTTAATTACGTTAGTTACAAACAACAACAAAACCCCCTTTGGTTACGTTCGAGTTACATCATAGAAATAGACTATAACTGACTCTCTTGGGATTCGACCCCTACTTACCACTTACTAGTGGAATCTGAGTTGGGAAATTACTTTGACCGTGGGGATCACGACAATCTCCACGCCGTCAAAATTTTGCGCCTTGTTTCTTGAAAAACTTTTTCACGAGCTTGGTCATCATAGCAACGTCCCTATCATCGTCGTCTTCTCCTTCTTCATCATTTTCAAGCTTTTGAAGAACACGAGATAATTTGAGCGCCATCCCTTTGTTCTCTCGTTTTGATTGCTTTTCTTCGTTGTTCTTGATTTCCTGCACTTTAAACTTCCCTGCAAGAACAGAGATAGGCAATTCTCGAGTTTCCTTGGACTGAAGAAGAATTTGCTTGAGGGTTGTATACTTTGAGTTCACTCCATGAATGAACACCATAGAATACTCCCAAGCTTTCTTCTCCATTCCAGTAGAAAGCATCTTGTCATACAGGATTTGACACCGAGAATGATAATCAGAGACGAGCTCATTTTCCCCATTCGAATGGAGCAAAACTCGCGATTAAGCTCAAAGATACAGTTGTCCTTCATATCATCACTACCTGAGTGCGTGTTTATAATATAGCTTTCCACATGGCTTGGGCAGTGGGAAGGGACATTACCTTGTCTATATCTTTCCTTGAAAGAGCATTAAGAATGAGATGTCGCGCTTTAGCATTCTTCTCCATGAGTTGGTACTCTTTTGCTTCCCATTTTGAGTCATCCGTTTCGGAGATCTTCTCATCACCTTTTTCAATGATCTTCCAGCATTGGTAGTCCGTCTGCTGGATGTAGTTCTTCGTCATAGTGAGCCACCATTCGAGTTCGCCTTCAATAAGGACATGGGGCTTGGCGAGAGAAATACCAAGGTTGAAACTGGCCATTGTTCTAGACTTGAGAATCCTTTTGAACCTATAAAAGGATTAGTGCAAATAGCTAACCTGTAGATCTGATACCAATTGTAGAAAACACGTGTTTGATCAGCTATTGTTCTCTGTCACTAAAGTTCATTAAGCCTTAGTTGCGCTTAACAAGGATTGAAATGCGCTTTGAATGCTTGTCTTGCGCTTAACCTATGATGAACTATTAGTAATGAATTTACTAAAGTCCTTAAGTGCGGAAGAGGTTAGACAGACAATAAAGCGCGCTTCAAGTTGTTAAAGCGCACCTATATTTGCACACACAAGAATTTCCAAACGGTGAGAACCCTAAGTCACTAGTTGACTCGGGATAAAACTCACCACTACACTTGTATTGATTAAGAAGTGATTACAATCTCTCGCTTCAACACTTGAAGCTCACTCGTAAACACTCTCTCTACAATACTCTGAGTTCAGCTCTGAAGAACAAGAAGGCACTCTCAACACTCTCTGATTACAAACGAAATATCTATTAAGCTCTCTCTAGCTTCCTATATTCTCTATGTTTGCAATTGTAGAGTGAATGTAATAGTACTCTATTTATACACAATCCTTAAGCTAACCTATAACTCAATTGTGTAACAAACAAAGACTAAGCACAATGCCACCTCATCAATCCGTGTGCCTTGATCACTTCACCAGAATTAATCAACGGCTTGGAGTGATTTGGTTTTTGTTCTTCATTTGTTGATCCACGCCACATAAGCAATCCGTGTGCTACAAGCTCTAACAAACTCTTGCCACGCTGGCGATCCCTGGAGTAGCGTCCCAAAGAGTGTGAAGTTCTTCTCGCACCTTCCTGTGCACGCAACTTGCACTCTCCCGCTTTACCAGCCTTCGAAGCGTGTAGATTTGTTCTTCTACGCTCTGGCGCACCCTAAGCTTCAGCGGAACCTCGTGGTCAACTTTCTTCAACTTCATTCAAGCGCGTCTCTACGCCCTCGAAGCTCGATCACTCTTACTTCTTGGTCTTGAATGGATTTATTAAACACCGTTTGCGAAACTTACTTTCTTCGCTTGGTGTTAAGCGCGATTGTGACCAGTCAAGCGCATCTCTAAGTGACTTAAGTGCATCCTTACAAATATGACAATGACCTGGAAGGCTTAAAAACACTAAGAGATTAAACATATTAGTTTGTTATCATCAAAACAAAGAGAAATAGATTAAGCTTTAACAAGATGATTAAAGCTCAACTAACACATTACATATATACAATATCAGTGCATCACTCTTCCGTTATGTGTGCCTTTTCCAACTTGGATCTACTAATATTGAGTACATAATTTATTTCCTAGTGTTCTCTTAGATTACTGTGCATCAACGTAAATAGAATTGTGCATTCAAGTATTCAGAAATTTTCATTTTATTCATGTGTGCTTTGAAGTTTGAGTATTTTGCATTACATATACAATAACTGTACATCACTCTTTCGTTATGTGCGCCTTTTCCAACTTGGATCTACTAATATTGAGTACATAACTTAGTTATTTGTGTTCTCTTAGACTATTGTGCATCATCGTAAAGAGAATTGTGCATCAAAATATTCACAAATCTGCATAAACTTATTCATGTGTCCTTTGAAGTTTGAGTAGGTTGCGTTCTAGGGTAAGTATCCGTGAAGCCCAATGTTAAAGGAAACACGAAAAAGGGAAAGGATAAGAAAGTCATAGAAGAAAATTGTGATGAAATACCTTTATAAAAAATTATGAAGAAGTTTAAAAGACCACTGGACATGGATATCGAAGATGATGCATTCTAAACAATGACAACATGCTTATAGTCTACAAGAAGGGTGAGAGGGATTCATATAAGAAAGTCATAGAAAAAAAGGGGAAGGAAAATGAATTCATAGATGAATATCAAATTTTTATTGCTCATCCAAATAAAAGACCACGAAAGATGACAATATAATTGAAAACCTCATTTACAAGCCTGAAAACAAGGAGCACTCCTGCACAGATTTGCGATGCCATCAAAGATACGAATCCAGCGCGGAAGCAGGCTATTAAAGAGATTGGATTTTAATGCCTTTTTGATTGGAAGGTTGAAGAACTTCCTTGCAAGATGGCATTCTGGATTCTAACAAACTTTGATCCAGCGGGGTGCACTTTAAGGATGGGGAAAAAGAATGTACATATCATTGTAGATGATGTACATAAGTATTCACGCTTACCAAGTGGTCCATTGAAGGTTGATGTTTAAAGGAATGTGGCTGGTACTAAGCTATTAAGTGAATTCATGTCTCAGTTCGGAATTGTTTGATGACAACACATGGGAGATGATGGTTGAAGAACTCAAGAGAATAAAGCTTGATTTTATAGTCAAGAAACTTCTAGCATGTGTAGAGCTGGACAATTGGTTCAAGTGTTCATCATTCTATTCAACTCATTAGTTCTCGAAAGAACACAAAATGGATAGCCGTATGATAGAGTTGTTGATGTCATTCGTGACACGTAAAAAATAAAAGATTATGACTGATGTGAATACATTTTAAGAGTGCTAATCGCGTAAACAAAGAATTGGAAGATGTTGTTAGATAAAGTAACTTTCAGAGGGCCCATAGTACTTATATTGGTAAGTTATTATGACTATTCGTTGCTTTGAATTAAATGTGCATAAAACTACTTCTGATTGTGCATTATATAATATTAAAATATATCCTCCGGTCAAAGTTGAAATATGCATATATTAATTTATTAGTGTGGCGTGCTTAGTGCATTCTATATGCTTCAAGTTATTCTTAGTGTGCATCATTTTTTTCCCTATGCTTCACTCTGAGTTCTAATGAGTGTGCATTATATGTGCTTAACGTTACTTGTTAATGTGAATAATTTAACTCATAAGTGTTAATTTTAAGTTATTTGAGTGTGCATTCTTGAATACATTTTATTTACTCTAAATTTATGTGTGCATAATCTATCTCTCAGCTGTGCGTTATTTACAGATAATATACATTGAGAACATGATAATAAGAAATGAAGAGCCTACGAAGGTGTTTCTAGTTACCAAGCAATGGGATACATTGAAGTTGAGAGCCAGAGAAAACGGTAAGATTTTACTAGGAGGATTTGGGAAAGGGTACATACAATACTATCAAAGGAACGTGGATGACACTAAGATATTAAGTGAATTCAAGTTTCAGTTCGGAATGGTTAAAGATGACGACACATGGGAGATGATGGTTGAAGAACTCAAGAGAATAAAGCACGTCTTATAGTGAAGAAACTTCTAGCATGTGTAGAGCCGGGCGATTGGTTCAAGAGAAATTTCATCATTCTATTCAAATCATTGGTTCTCGAAAGCACACAGAATGGACAACCGAATGCTAGATTTGTTGATGTCATTCATGACACGTCAAAATCAAAGAGTATGACTGGTGTGAGTACGTTTTAAGAGCGCTAATTGCACAAACAGAGAATTGGAAGATGTTGTTAGATAAAGCAACTTTAAGAGGGCCCATAGTACTTATGTTGATAAGTCTAATGACTATTTGTTGTTTTGAATTAAAGTGTGCATAAAACTACTTCTGATTGTGCATTATATAATATTAAAATATGTCCTCAAGTAAGAGTTGAAATATGCATATATTGATTTATTAGTGTGCATACTTAGTCCATTCTATATGCTTCAAGTTATTCTTAGTTTTGCTTCACTTTGAGTTCTAATGAGTGTGCACTATATGTGCTTAAATTTACTTGTTAATGTGCATAATTTAACTCATAAGTGTTCACTATAAGTTATTTGAGTGTGCATTATTGACTATATTTTTTTACTCTAAAATTCATTTGTGCATAATCTATCTCTCAACCATGTATTATCTGTAGATATTATACGTTGATCACATGATAATAAGAAATGAAGAACATGCGAGGGTGTTTCTAGTTATCAAGTAATAGGATACATTGAAGTTGAGAGCCAGAGAGAAGGAAGAGATGTTACTAGTAGGCTTTGGGAAGGGGTACATACGAGACACATCAACTGTAAAAGCTGCATATGAGGCTATCAATGTTCAATAAGGGGTGTTCAAAGGCCATAAAGATACACATGAGTGATTGAAGGGTTTGTGGATGCTTTCTTAGCTTTCTTAGCTTTCTTAGACAAGTACTTGGAAGAGGGGAGAGGACTTGATCAATATATAAGAAAGTTTTTGTAAAAGATTAAAGAAATTCCAACACAGTTGTCTAACAATGTATTATTGAAGAAAGTGAACGAAGCAATTGAGAAGATGTTGATCATTAAAATTCAGCCAGATAGTGTGGATGCTTGAATGAGGAAGAGGAGAGTGAAACACAACAACAATTCTGGGCGCAAGCTGAAAAGTGTCTAGAAGAGACAGAAAAGATGATGAAAGCAATGATGGGCTATGATCACATACCATCCTTCAGTTTAGGGATTAGCAGTCCTGATTCCTAATCTCTTATAGCTCATACAAATATGTTTTCTGGTGTACAATAGACAACTCAACAATACTCGCATGGGCATGTATTGTGTGCATTCTTTTATTTTCTTATGTGAATTGCTATAAACTTGTGTGCATTGAGGAATGCATGAGTGTATGTTTGAGAATGAATGCGTGTGCATTTGGATATTTATTAGTGTGGTATGATAAACTTGTGTGCATTTGGGGATGTATGAGTGTGCATTAGAGAATAAATGATTGTGCATTTGAATACTTATTTGTGTGCAACATAGCATTATGTTTTTGTGAATTATAATGATAATATCGTTGGTTATATGAACTAGTCCCTTAGTTCTTGTAACTAATAATGCCTCAGTTTTAATGATGACAAACAACCTTATGAACTAATATGTGTATTGAGTGAAATATCGCAGAAAATCTATAGGCCTTTGAGTTAATTAGGTGGTTTAAACATGGAAAGCAACGAGGTGAAGTAGAGATACAAGAGCGAGTCCAGTGAGAAGAATAGCGCTTAAAGCGCTTAACCAGGAGCAAGGGAACCGAGTGCTACTGGAGGGAACCGAACACGAAGTGTGAAGAGTCGAGCTGCAGAGAAGTGAAGCACTATGCAAAGAGGACGCACTCTAGGGAACCGAATACACTAAAGGGGACCGAGCGCGTATATATAGAAAGAAATCTTTCAAGGCGCTATAGAAGGATAGATTTGATACACCAAAGATTTACCAGATCCGAGATCTTAGTTGTTGAAGAAAGTTTGTTATTATACTCGGCTAGTTTAGATTTAGTAGTTTATTTATTATTATTATCATGCTTTTAGGTAACTAGTTCCCGATGATTATGCCATAGTATAAATAGTTTAGTTTGTTTACCTTTGACGTTGTTATTGAACACGTTGATTTAGGACTTAGGCAATAATTAGGAGAGTTTAGGAAGAAACTGAGAATTGTGTGTCACCTAATAGTTGTAAGTCCTACGAGAAATCAAACCGACAATTGTTTTGGAATTAAGCGTTTAATTGTTCTCAGTCTTGTATTTCCTCACAAAAGTTCAATCTTTAGTTAGGGCTAAGATCTTCACGATCCACAATTGGTATTAGAGCAGGATCCAATTCTAATACGACAATGAAGAACTCTGAATTCAACCTCGGCATGTCCCTCAACAAGCCTCACCAACTTCGAGAAGGAGAACTTGATTGGTGGATGGGAGTGCACACAACGTTCATTCAAATCCAAGATTACCAATGATGGAAAATTATAGAGCTTGGAGATGAGATACTTCCAGAGTTGAAGGCAAGAGCAGAATGGCAACCAGAGCACTACGCCAAGATGGAGAAGAATGCGAAAGCTCGACAAATGATTCTGTGTGGACTCACCCACACTGATATTGACAAAGTCATTAGCATAGAAATGGCCAAAGACATGTGGGAAGCCATCATCTCCATACACAGAGGGAGCGAAGATTAGAAGGATACCAGAAAGTTCACGCTTCAAAGGGAGTTTCAGTCCTTCAAACAACTCCATGGTGAAAGTGTGTCATCCTGCCAGTCGCGCTTCACAATTCTGATCAACAAGTTGACTGCCTCTGGTGTAGTCGTTCCTCCCTCAGAGCAAACACTGGCCGTCATCTATGCTATGAGCAAAAAATTCGAGCTCACTCGACGAATCACTCTCATTTCTCCAGACTGCAAGAAGCTTCCAGTAGTTGCCATATTTGGCAAGTTCTTTGACCAAGAGAATGCTGACTCACTAAAGGGCTTACGAGTAAAAGAAGCCACTGGGACAACGCTGAAGCTCATGAAGGTGCTTGAGAAGATGGACATCAATGACGGTGAAGAGGATGAGGATGATAATACAGAAGTCGCCCTCATGACAAAGATGGTAAATAAATGGTTTAAGAAAAGAGCTGGACCCGGAGAATCATCATCCTCGGCTAAGCGTGATCTCAAGGAGTACACGTGCTATAACTGCCAGGAGAAGGGACATCTTGCCAAGACATGCACCAATCTAAAAGTAGAGGCCACTGAGAAGAAGTAACTTTTCTCATCCTGGGGAGAAGAAGATGATGAAGCTGACCTTCATGAAGGATTCCAAGGTAAATGTCTCATGGCGAATGCAGAGACTCTTACTTCTGAGGTAAAAAACCTTGACTTCTTTCCTAATCGCTTAAACATGCTTGAAAAGAAAGACCTGATTAATATGATTAAGGGGCTTCTAGAAGACACTGAAGCTTTAGAATCACAAATCACGAAATATGAGGAGGAAGTAACTGAACTATGTAGCGAATGTCTAGACTTGTCCACTAGGTTAGCTGACAAAGACAAGGCCTTAGTAAAATCTAGGGAACTGAGTCTGATGACGAAATCTTGAGAAGGCTGCAAGGGTAAGCAACCTCAAGGGGGACCGTCAAAGGATTTAGAACTCAAATTAGAAAGTGACTTAGGGATAATTCTTACTAAGATCACCGAATTAACACAATCTACTAATGAGAAAACAGTAAACTAAACTGTCTTTGTAAAGGCTAGACCTGGATTAGGATATGGATTAGATTTCTCCAAGTGTTTGAGCGCTAATGAAAAGCTCACTAGAGAATTAAGTGAAAAAGCTGAGACCTTAGACAAGGCCCTTCAAATCTGTAGAAGCAAGAATGAATTCTTAGAGAAAAAGGTTAAGGCACTTAAACTACCATTAGGGGGTGACAATTACTGGTTTAATGGGGAAAAGGATCAAAAGATGTATGTGAGCCAAGCCCAAGGGAATGCCACAAACATACTAGATCCCAAGATTAAGGATAGGAAGCCCTTTAGACCTGGAAAGGGCAAATATGGTTATGTGAAGTACAATGAATGGTGCAGATTTTGTGGTAACAATGGTCACACTATACACTCTTGAAAGAAGAAGCAAGCGCTAAGTAAAAAGGCATATAGGTCACCCACTCGCACTACACGTGAAGTGAGTAGCTTGAATGATGCTTCTTACTTAGTGCATGCGTCTTCATCTAAAGGCCAAAGGCTCGATCGTAGTACCTCTCCTCATACTAATCAGAAAGCTAATCCACCCAAAAAAGCTGAGCTTCAATGAGTTCCAAAGTTTGATTGCCTATTTGCAGGGAAACTTGAGCAGCAAGAACAAATGGTACATAGATAGTGGCTGCTCATGACACATGACCGAAGACAAGGAGAGACTACAAAGTTTTCAAGAATATGACGGTGGAAGTGTATCATTTGGTGACAAAAGAGCTAGAGAAATTACTGGACATGGAAATGTACATCTCAATGACAAGATGGAGATTCAGATGGTGAACTTTGTGGAGAGCCTTCGCTACAATCTCTTAAGCGTAGCTCAACTCTGTGATGAGGGACCAAACAAGGTGACTTTTACTACCTCAAAGTGTTTTGTGAGAAATGCTACTGGGGAAATCATCTTAAGAAGAAAGCGAGTCAACAACACGTATATATTCGACTCCACATCATCCCAAAGAGTCACCTTTGTCTTGCTACTATAGAATATCAAACTGACTTATGGAATCAACGACTAGGACACATCAATCTACATCTTCTTCATAAGCTACGTGTAAAGGATCTAGTCCGCGACTTACCTCTCATCAAGATAGACAAGATGACACACTGGGCTAGTTGTGCCAAGGGAAAGCAAGTCATGAGCTCGTTCAAATCTAAGCAGAATATCACAACAAAGAAGCCCCTTGAGCTACTTCATATGGATCTCTGTGAGCCAATGCGTGTTCAAATTCATGGTGGAGCACGCTACATATTTGTGATTGTTGATGACTACTCTAAGTTCACTTGGGACCTTATTTCTGCGCTCCAAGGATCAAGCCTTCTCGCGTTTCATCGAGCTAGTCACTTTACTCGAGAATTCTCTATCTTTGAAGGTGCGCTCTATAAGATCAGATCATGGAACTGAAGTTGAGAATGGAGATATGCTGAACTACTGCATTGAAATGGGAATCGCTCATAACTTCTTAGCCCCTAGGACTCCACAACAAAATGGAGTGGTTGAAAGAAAGAACCGAACGTTAGTGGAGATGGCGCGCACCATGCTACTTCAAAGTGGAGTCACTCCCTCTCTATGGGCTGAAGCGGTGAACACTGCATGCTACATCACCAACGGAGCCCTTATACGACCTTCACTAGGCAAGACTCCGTATGAGCTAATCAAGGGATATCCTCCAAGCATATCTCATTTCAAGGTATTTGGTTGCAAGTTCTACGTGTTGAATAACGGGAAAGATAATTTAGGCAAGTTCGATACACAGAGTGATGAAACCATTTTTCTTGGCTATGTCCCAACAAGCAAAGCATACAAGGTGTTCAACCATAGAACAAGAACCTTCAAGGAGAGCATACATGTAGTGTTTGATGAAGGAACATTCCTCTCTTCTTTGTCAAATACCTCCGATCCATTTCCAGAAGTCACCCCCTTAGAGGTATCCTCAGATATTGATCGAGCCCCTCCTCCTAAAGCCTTAAACCCACTCACCCTTCCCTATACAACCTCCAGTTCCCTCAGGCCCAGGACTCAGACAATGATAACAAAGAGCCCTCTAATTCAGACATCGCTCATAGTACAAAGCCTCTCACTAGAGCCTTTCAATAACAAGGGGCTCACCCTCTAGATAACATGCTCACCTCAATTGACTGTGGAATCCACACTCGCTCTCGTGTAGCCCAACTAGCACCTTTAGAGGCAATCTTTGAAGCACTTGATGAAGCCGTTGAGGAAACCAGCCTATGTGCCTTCAACGCCTTCGTCTCACTCACTAAGCCTCAGAACATCAAAGAATCCATTCTTGATCCAGATTGGGTGGCATCCATGCAAGAAGAGCTTCATGAGTTCGAGCGGAATAAAGTCTAGTGTCTAGTTACTAAGCCCTCCAATCGCACCATCATAGACATTCGCTGGGTCTTTCAAAACAAGCTTGATGATTCAGGAGATGTAGTATGGAACAAAGCACGTTTAGTAGCACAAGGGTACAATCAACAAGAAGGGATCGATTATGACAAGACCTATGCTCCAGCAGTCGCCAGATTAGAGGCCATAGTCTTTTAATTGCCTTCGCTTCACATAAAGGGTTCAAGCTGTTCAAATGGATGTGAAGACAACCTTCCTTAATGATGTGCTCAACGAAGAAGTGTATGTGAAGCAGCCCCCAGCTTTGAGGACTCGACTCACCCAGAGAATATGGATTTCCTGGACAAGGCTCTCTATGGGTTAAAGCAAGCACCAAGAGCACGGTATGAGTGACTCTCCGAGTACCTCCTCGCCAATAACTACAAAAGGGGAACAATTGACAAGATGCTCTTCATCCAGGAATATAAGGGCACCATCCTAGTGGTTCAGGTATACATTGATGATATTATTTTTGGCTCCACTAACATGTCGCTTGTAGAAAATTTCAAAGACGTGATGAGCAGCAAGTTCAATATGAGTATGATAGGGGAACTCAACTTCTTTCTTGGACTGCAAGTGGTGCAAAAGGATGAAGGCATTCAAATTCATCAACAAAAATACCTAAGGGAGATCATAAAGAAGTTTGGGATGGATAACAACAAGCCTCTTCAAACTCTAGTGTCCACATGCACTAAGCTTGATGCAGACCTTAATGGACCAAAGGAAAATGTGATGCAGCCTTACATAGGCTGTAGCCGATCTAGACCTCAATCTAACTCACACAAACACACAAAATCAGAATTCAGCACAAACCGGCAAGGTCCGGATTAAAAAAACGGAATGCAAGCTACAATTAACACAGAATTGAAAGGGAAATGGACAGGATAAATGGTGATCGAGACCAAGCACAATCAACAAGACCAAAGGCTTCAATGGCCTAAAACCAAGCTGTAATGATGCACAAAACACAATCATACAACCCTACACAACCTTCACATGGAGGAGGCACAAGGAGGAGCTCTATGAAGTTTGCAAACACCAAATCTAGTTAGTTTGACATAAACAAAACATCTAGAGTAAGACATCAAGCAATTCTGCTCAACACACAACTGACTTCAAAATCTCTCTACAATGGAGAAAACACACGGTTTTTTGCAATCTTGAACTAACAGAAATAAGGAAGACAAGGGAGGCTTAAATAGGTGGAATAGCCGGTCCCTTGGTCTCCTAAAAACACACATTAAATGTCCTAAAAACACACAAGCCACACAGCTTAAAATTCAACATGAAATGCAATTGTTTCAAGTGCTAAAATGGGAAAGATAGTAAGGTCTTCAAGCCACCTCTTTGGACTCAAGATGAGTAGAGTCCTACCTTTGACACAAGTGTCCTAAACTCTCATAGATGTACCTTGAAGGCTTAATTGAGTGATAAATGTGGTCAAGTCCTCTTGTAGTTGCTTGGCTCTTGACCTTGTGATTGGACCTTCTATGGTAGGTGCTTCCATTGGTGGATCTTCTAGGGATGGTCCTCCATCAAAATGAAACACTCTATAGAGGTATGGTAGGATCTTTGATGTACTTAACCGCCTCTAGGCCTGATATTGTTTTTGTAGTGAGTCTTTGTGCATGCTTTCAATCCGATCCTAGGGAGTCGCACATTACTATTATCAAGCGTATACTTCGCTACTTGAAAGGGACTGGCAACCTATATTTATGGTACCCTAAGAACTGCGATTTTTACCCTTGTTGGATACACTGATGCTGACTATGCAGGTTATCTCATTGTGGAAAAGAGCACCTCAGGTATGGCACAATTCCTAGGCCCTTGTCTCATTTCTTTGGTCTCTCACAAGCAGAACTCAGTAGCTGTGTCCTCCACCGAGGCAGAATACATAGTAACCGCTTCTTGTTGTGCTCAACTCCTATGGCTCAAGCAACAACTCAAGGATTTTGGTATTTCGACGGGCTCAATTGAAATAAGGTGTGACAACACCAGCGCGATCAATATCTCAAAGAACCCCTGTGCATCACTCTCGAACCAAGCACATTGACGTGCGTCATCACTTCTTTCGAGATAATCTGGAGAAGAAGCACATAAAGCTCAACCATTTGTAGGACTGAGGATCAGATAGTCGAGATTTTCACCAAGGCCCTTGAACAAGGAACCATTCATCAAACTCAGATTCACTTGGGGCTTGATCCCCTTTCATTAAGCATCTCTTTCCACGTAAGCCTCTTCCCTTGATCTTGTGTAATTCAATGCTTCTTTTAATCTTGGGAACTTAGGACTAATACGTGCGTGAACCAAGCATGTACCTTAAAAATGGTATACGTCCTTCACATGCTCTGTGTGATACTAAATGGATAAATGCTTAGTTAGGCCTTCTAGGATTGCACTATTGCTTGCTAAAATTTGATCCATATGCATGCTCTTCCATTTTCCAAGCCCTTATTTATATGCACGATGATTGCTTCTTAACCATATAATCAAGCCCTCCAGATATGCTCCGTGCTTATAGGCCAGTCCCTTACCTTGATCTAGTGTTACATTCCCTATGACCAAAATAAGCCACAACTGAGAATATTCACGAGATGTCAAAAGCTTACCCATATATGCTTAGCACTTGTTATTTTTAAAAGAGTTTCTATGTCCTTTTATGTGTGTAAGATTATTATGTGCTTAAGCGAGTTAAATTATCCTACCAAGTATGGCAACTAACACACTCGATTTACTGAGCTTTGGGGACCAAGCTGCTTCATTACATCATGTTGTGCAACATCATCCCCAGGCAAGAAAAGCGCGACACCGTGACAATCACGAATGCATGCCTGCTGCGCGAGGTCATTGCAGGAAGTATTATCGTCAGCCGTGCCTTATCCTTTCTCACATAGACGGTCAAGATGCACAAGAACCACACCCTCTCCTATCCCCACATAGTGAAGAAGATCATGGTCGAGCTGGGGATATACCATGCCCGTAAAGGAAACATCCTATGAAAGCATCGTCACTGAGACTGAACTGCGCAGGTTGCTTAAGCACGCCAGTATGGATGCGCCCATGGAAAAGCTGATACTAGGGTCGACACCCATAACCGAGACAAAGGCCGATCCCAAACCCAAGCCAGAAACCTCAACCCCTCCTAAAACCGAGCCACGACCTCACCGAATGAAGAGAACCTTGAAGATCCCAAGCCGCTGCTACCGCCGAACATGAGCTCAGAAGAATACAGCTTCGCACCTTAGAGGTTGTGCTCTAGACTAACCAGCATCTAGTAGGCCTATGTCGTATGATAGATTGGCACCTTCATCACATGAAGACGCTCATGATAGGGCCTATGAAGGAGGGATGTGAAGATGCCTACGAGGATGAGTACCACTGGGGAGAGCTGATGTCTCAGTTCTCTTTAGGGCTCCTTAGAATATCCAAAAGCTCCTCTAAATTTCTTGTCTTTTTGCTCTTTTCTGACTATATCTTGTGTGTGCTGATAGGAGCATGTTATATGGTAATAACTAGCGAATATTAGTATAGGATTAGTGGTGTTTTAGGTGCTTGTCAGAGTGTTATTCCCGAAATCCGGTTTGGAGTTGATATTATGGGTTTGCGGGAAGCTCGAAAGTGTTTCTTGTGGTGCGACATGGAGATCCCGGTTGTACCCTTCATTGGTGCTTGTGGGATGGAGCTAGATGGAGAATGGTACCACACCATCACAGGAGAGGGCCGAGAGGCGAAGCCGAGCTGCCTCGAGGCTAGTTGAAGGCAAAGGCGAAATACTGCAGAACTGGAAATCGCTCCCGCGATTTGCCTTTTTCCAACAATTCAAGCACTCGAGATTTTGGAAGAGTTCTACATCAGCAAGCAAAATCGCAGTCGCGATGGACTATCGCGGTCAAGATTTTGCCACGGAGTTATCCGAATTCAGCCTTTCTTGGATGCTTTGAAGATGCCATTTGACTTGAAGTTTTGTAACTTCTTTTGTTTAATTTTGCCATTGAATTTCAGACTTGAATTTTCGGTTTTTTATTTTGTTTTTTCTAGGGAGAAATATAAAAGACTCTTCTTCTTCTCCCTAGAGTTTTAGGATCTTGCTTGTATTAGAGAAAACATCATTGTTGAGAGCTTCATGAATCACTAAATTTTTCGTTGTTTTACTTCAAAGTTAGAAGCTTCTTTCATTGAATTGTTGTGATTTTCCTACATCTTATATCTTGTTTCAATTGTTGATTTATTTTACAATCTCTTGTGCCTCAATTTGCTATTGAGAAATATTGATTTGTCTAGGTCTAGAACTAGATTGGTTGGTATTGTTTCATATTGCTAGACTAGATAATTCTTGTTGAAGAATCTTGTCCTTGCATAGCAATCACTATCTACATGAACTTGTTGTGATTGTTGTTAGCGTAGAGATTTATAAAATTGTATCAAGTATCGGCTTGTCGCCAATGGTATTGTACAAGCCTACATATCTTTAAGCTCAATGCTATTTGATTATTGAATCTTAGTTGTTTTAGGATTATAGTTGAATAAGGGTTTCAAGGACTTGTTGGACTGGTTACTTTTCATGAACAAAGAGTAGGATAAACCAATTGAATGTTTATGATATAAGGTGTTAAGGTTCTATGATCAACTTTCCTTGCATGATTGATGTGCTAAGAACCGAGAAGTAAACTCCTTTCATCCATTTTACCAAATCTCAACATTGCTTGTTTGATTGCTTGCTTGATCATATTCACATACCCCCCCAATTTGGTTACTCGTTAGTACAAAATTGTGGTAAAAAACTGTTAATCAACTTCCTTGGGATTCGACCCCTACTTCCCACTTTACTAGTGGGTACCGAGTTGGGTTTCTTGATAGGCATAAAGACTTTAGCCTTATCATGTGATCTTATATTTTTCAATGATAAGTATGCTTTGGTTCACTTACCTGCTTGCTCTAGTGCTACTGAGATAGGACTTGACTTGATGTGTTTTGTTTGGTATCACTTACTCATTCCTCTAGAAGGAACGCACGTGCTACTCTTATTTTCCCTTCATTAATGTTGAGCATTCCTTTTTACATGATGTCAAAAGGGGGAATATTACATGCATATGCGTTATTAATTTAGGGGAACTAGCATATATGATAAGTTTAAGGGCGATGAGTATTACTTGTTCATTGATTAAGGGGGAATTGAAAGCTACTTCCTTCTCATCTCTACTTTATGCCTATGCCAGGATTCTGAGTTTGCCATCATTGGAAAAGGGGGAAATGGTTGGTTATATGAACTAGTCCCTTCGTTCTTGTAACTAATAATGCCTCAGTTTTAATGATGACAAACAACCTTATGAACTAATATGTGTATTGAGTGAGATATCACGGGAAATAGGTAGGCCTTTGAGTTAATTAGGTGGTTTAATCATGGAAAACAATGAGCTAAAGTAGAGATATAAGAGCGAGTCCATCAGAAGAATATCACTTAACGCGCTTAACCAGGAGCAAGGGAACCAAGTGTTACTGGAGGGAACGGAACATGAAGAGTGAAGAGTTGAGCTGCAGAGAAGTGAAGCACTATGCAAAGAGGACGCACTCTAGGGAACAGAATACAGTGAAGGAAACCGAGCGCGTATATATGGAAAGAATCTTTCAAGGCGCTATAGAAGAAAAGATTTGATACACCAAAGATTTACCAGATTCGAGATCTTAGTTGATGAAGAAAGTTTGTTATTATACTCGGCTAGTTTAGATTTAGTAGTTTATTTATTATTATTATCATGATTTTAGGTAACGTAGTTCCCGTGATTATGCCATAGTATAAATAGTTTAGTTCGTTTACCTTTAATGTTGTTGTTGAACACGAGAGAGAGAGTTCATCTTGATTTAGGACTTAGGCAATAATTAGGAGAGTTTAGGAAGAAATTGAGAACTGTGTGTTCGCCCAATAGTTGTAAGTCCTACGAGAAATCAAATCAACAATCGTTTTGGAACTAAGTGTTTAATTGTTCTTAGTCTTGTATTTCCGCACAAAAGTTCAATCTTTAGTTAGGGCTAAGATCTTCACAATCCACAATATCTATTAATATATTTACACAGAGTTTGAAGGGAGCAGAAAAAGGGAATCCTTAAGAGGAGAAACAAGACAAGATATTTGAAAGTGATAAAGAAGTGGGAGACTAATTGTGGATCATGAAGATATTAGTCCTAACTAAAGATTGAACTTTTGTGCGTAAATAAAAGACTAAGAACAAGTAAACACTTTAATTTCAAAACGTTGTTGATTTGATTTCTCGTGGAGCTTACAACTACTAGGCAAACACACAGTTCTTAGTTTCTCTAAACTCTCCTAGTTATTGCCTATGTCCTAAATCAAGATGAACTCTTTCTCTCTCGTTTAACAACCACATTTAAAGATAAATGAACTAAGCTATTTATACTATGGCCTAATCACCGAGAACTAGTTACCTAAAAGCATATAAATAATAATAAATAAACTACTGAATATAAACTAGCCGAATATAATGACAAACTAGCTTCAACTGTTAAGATCTCGAATCTGGTAAATCCCAGGAAAATCAAATCTTTCCTTCTATAGTTCTTGGAAAGATTTCTTTCCATATATAGCGCTCTGTCCCCTTGAGTGTCTTCGGTCCCCTTGAGCGCATCCTCCTTGTATAGCATGTTACTTCTGCAGCTCAATCCTTCACTCTTAGTGTTCGGTCCCCCCAACGTCACCCGGTTCCCTTGCTCCTAGTTAAGCGCCTTGAGCGCTATTCTTCTTGCTGGAGTCGCTCTTGTATCCCACTTCAGCTCGTTGCTTTCCATGCTTAATCCTCCTAAATAACTCAAAGGCCTATCGATTTCCTGCAATATTTCACTCAATACACATATTAGATCATAAGGCAGTTTGTTATCATTAAAACTGAGGCATTATCAGTTACAAGAACTAAGGGGCTAGTTCATATAACCTACAATTTCCCCTTTTTAATGATGACAAACTTAGAATCCTGGCATAGACATACTATAGAGCTGAGAAAAGAAGTAGCTTTCAATTCCCCCTTAATCAATGAACAAGTAATACACATCACCCTTTAACTGTCATATGTTCTAGTTTCCCCTAAATTAAATAACTCTTATGCCTGTAATATTCCCCCTTTTAACATCATGTAAAAATGAATGCTCAATATTAATCAAGGGAAACTAAGAGTAGCACACGCGTGCCTTCTAGAGGAATGAGTAAGTGATACGAAAGAAAACACAAGTCTACCCCTATCTCAGTACGCACTAGAGCAAGCAGGTAAGTGAACCAAATCAAGCATTTCATTGATAAAATTATAAGAGTGCACAACAAATATAGTCAAAAAGAGCAAAAGTCAGGATTTATAGAGGAGCTTTTGGATTTCTAAGGATCCCTAAAGAGAACTGAGACATCAGCTACTCCTAGTGATATTCATCCTCGTAAGCATCTTCGCAACCCTCTTTCAGTGGCCCTATCATGAGCGCCTTCATGCGAAAAAGGTGCCAATCGATCATTCTCCTGAGCCCTGACAGATTCCGATTAGTCTGACGGACAACCTGTAAGGTGCGAACCTGAATTTCCTCTGAGCTCATATTCGGTGGAAGCAGCGGCTTGGATCCTTCGAAGGGCTCTTGATTCTATGAGGTCTGGGCTCGGATTTGGGAGTTGCTGAGGTATATGGCTTAGGTTGGGCTCAACCTTGGTCTCGGACGGGGAGTGGATCCTAGAATCAGCTTTTCTACTGGCGCATCCATACTGTCGTGTCTAAGCAACCTGCGCATCCCAGTCTCGTTAATGATGCTCTCACAGGGAATCTCTTTGACGGGCCTGTAAATTCCGAGCTCAAGCATGATCTTCTTCACGATGTGGGGATAGGGGAGCGCGTGGTTCTTGTGCATCTTTACCGTCAACATATGAGAGAGAATGAGGCGCGGCGTGTCTATGTACTCCCTTCAATGACTTCGCGAAGCAGACAAGCATCTGCGATGGTTACGGTGTCGCGCTTCTCTTTCCTGGGGATTATGTTGCGCAACATGATGTAGTGAATGAGCTTTCTGCTGAAGCTCAACATCTGCATCTTGATCTCCTTTGGGCGCGCCTTCCCCACCAGTAGATCCAGAGTCTCGGCCTTGCTAGAGGGCCAGTTCTTCTTGGGCAGCTATGCATACCCTTCGCCCGTGGGTAGTTCAAGCACCTTCACCAAGAGCTTGATGTTTAGCATTTTTGGCTCGTCCCCCCATGGAATGTGAGCTACGGAGTATAGCTGTCCTGGAGAGGGGGTCATGACCACTAATGCGCTATAGAATTTGCGCACTTCCTCATGGTCAAAGGCGAGGGCTCGACCTCCAGTTCTGACCAGCGCGTGTGTTCGATGGAGGCGACGACGGCAACAACGTCGAATTCTGCAGGGCTGAGGCTGGACCAGAACCTTGCCCGATGATAAAAGGCTCGATCACGACGCTTGTAGAGAAATTGCCGTGAGTAGGCGGTAGGCAGAGGGACTCATCGCTTTCAGGTACGATGATTGTCTTTTGGCGCTTTTGAGTGGTGGAGGAAAAAGTGATGGCGAGGGATATTTTCTGGGACGATTGAGGCGGCGGAGAAGGAGGAGTGGTGAGTACGAGGGCAGTGGAGGTGATGGAGAGAGGCTGGTGGGTGGAGTCGTCAGCAAGGAGGCGGTAGGGGTGTGTTTAGTGGAGTTGGTTAAAGAGGCCTTAGGTTCGGTGGAGGAGATAGGGTGAATCATCATTGGGTTTGGCTGGTCTTCCTCCATAGGGACTGAAGATGTAGGAGTGAGCGGTAGGTGGTGGAGGTGGTGATGACGAGGGCTGAGGAGTGGGCACCTTTTCTGGTATAGGGGAGAGAGGCTTTTGAGGTGCTGGGTCGGTGGAGACTGGCGCCGATGAAGTGGATGGTGGAACGGAAGAAGTGGCACCTGAGCTGTTAGGTCAAGCTAGTATTGCTTTACCTCAGTTTCTCTAGTTTTAATGATAACAAACACTTGGCTTTTAACATCTACATTGAGTTTACTCAGTATAGGTACTTGGGAAGCGTATGGAGTGGAGCAGAGCACGGAAAGCAAGTCGCGATGATCAGGAGCAGGTCGCTATGCATGAATCAGAGGTCGCGACTATATACAGAAGGTCGCTTTAATGACAGAGAAGGTCGCGACAATCACAGACAAGTATTTTGTCTAATATAAGATGTTGTAAAGTCTAAGCTGTAAAGACTTATCAACGAAGAACACTAGTGCCAAGCATAGAAGATAGTCGCTAAAGCCATTGGAAGGTCGCTGCAGACGTTATACCATCAAAGCGACCTCAAGACTATAAAACGAATAGCGCATTGCCTTCGGCACTTAGAAGATCGGAAGATACTAGAGCGTGTCTCTCACGTTTTAGTAGATTCGCTTAGATACGGAATGATATGAGTATCTAGCACAAACATTATCTTTTAGCATAAGTTTTATCTTCTTCTTTATTATATATCTTCTATAACTAGAAGATTTAGTTGTTTTCAATTCAGTTTTGATATTCGATTTAGTATTAGATTCGATAGACCAGGTGTTAGATGGTCTATATATATAGTAGAGATAGCATCTCGTCATTGTTAACAAAGAGAGGCGAAACCAGGCATTTGTAAACGTGAAAGAGAGGTTAGTATAGTTGCTTCATAGATCTAGCTTGCTTAGAAGTTTCTTGTGTATGAAACTAGACTGCAACTAGGATTGAAAAGCAATATACAAGTTTGTTTGCACAACACTGTGTCATTAAGTTTATTTCGCGACCTAACTAAAGATCAACGATCCTACAATTGGTATCAGAGCAGGAACCGTTCTGTAATCAACCATGTCTTCCTCGACTCCAACTCCACGGACAAACTCTCAACAAGCCACCTCTAGTAAAGGAAGGCGAACTCGACTGGTGGATCGAAATGCACAAGACTTGGATCAAGCAGATGGACGCTCAATGCTGGAGCGTCATCGAATTAGGAGATGAAGAAATCCCTGAAGATCCCCAGAAGCGCGATGGACGCTGCCTACTACAGGAAGATCGAAGTTTAATGCCAAAGCTCGCTAGATGATCTTCGTCGGCCTACAGCGCCATGATGTTGACAAGGTAAAAAGTCTCCCTACTGCCAAGGAAATCTGGGAAACGATCATAGTCATTCACAGAGGAAGTGAAGACATGAAGCACAACAGGAAATTCGTGTTACAACGCGAGTTTCATGCTTTCAGACAACTTGAGAATGAAAGCGTCCTTGATTGCTAGTCGTGATTCTTCGTGCTCACAGATAAGATAACCGCTGCTGGCCACATCATCCCAGAGTATGAGAAGACACTCGCTATCATACACGCTATGAGCGACAAATTTGAAATGGCTAGGAGTATAGACTTAATGTCTGAAGAAACCAAAGCTCTTCCAGTAGCCAAGATCTTTGGGGAAGTTCTATGATCAAGAACAAGGCGACAAGCTGAGATTTTGTCAAGAGGAAGCGACACAAAACAAGTCGCTTTGAAGCTGTCAAAAGTTCTAGACAGGATGGAGAACCAAGACGAAGAAGAAGATGATGATAAAGACGTAGTCTTAATGACCAAGATGGTCAAGCGATTCTTAAAAAACAAGAAAAGAACCTTACCTCCTCATCTGACCCCCAACGCGACCTCAACAGCTACACCTGCTACAATTGCCAGCAAAAGGGGCATCTAGCAAGAGACTGCACCAAGCCAAAGGTTGAGCAATTTGAAAAGAAGGCACTCATGACCACTTCTGCATGGGGAGATGATGATGATTATGAAGACTTACATGAAGGGTTCACAGGCTTGTGGTCTAATGGCTGGAGAACAAAATTCTGAAGACTCCGAGGTATCAACCTCACTCCCTAATAGCTTCACTAAAAAGATTCACATGCTTGATAAACCTGATTTAATCAATATAATTCTAGGAATAATAGAAGAGAGCGAGCGACTACAAACTGAAAATGATAGCTATGAAAGGAAATAGAAGATCTTCATGCTGAATGTTTAGATTTATCTACTAGGCTAGAAAATAAAGAGATAGACTTTCAAAGGCTAAAGAAACAACCTTGTTAACCAAGGAGTGCTTGGGCTGCAAAGGTAAAGCGGCTTACTAAAGCGTCTACACAAGCACCCACTCCTGTTT
>NW_027369806.1:0-40170 GCF_046119375.1 Phyllobates terribilis
AAAATTTCAGAATTGCACCTTGCAATGTGGAGATATTACTGTTGTGCATTTACAATATTCATTGATTTTTGCCATTGAAAAACGTCCAGAAATGTTTGAAGCTACTGACTGAATGAAAGGAGCTGGCATCTCACTCTCTTTGAATCTTCTTTATCATGCTAGGATTAGCAGGAAAAGCAAAAAATTTCAGAATTGCACCGTGCAATGTGGAGATATTACTGTTTGTGCATTTACAATATTCATTGATTTTTGCCATTGAAAAACATGTTTTCATATACCAGAAATGTTTGAAGCTACTGACTGAATGAAAGGAGCTGGCATCTCACTCTCTTTGAATCTTCTTTATCATGCTAGGATTAACAGGAAAAAGCAAAAAATTTCAGAATTGCACCTTGCAATGTGGAGATATTACTGTTTGTGCATTTACAATATTCATTGATTTTTGCCATTGAAAAACATGTTTTTCATATACCAGAAATGTTTGAAGCTACTGACTGAATGAAAGGAGCTGGCATCTCACTCTCTTTGAATCTTCTTTATCATGCTAGGATTAGCAGGAAAAAGCAAAAATTTCAGAATTGCACCTTGCAATGTGGAGATATTACTGTTTGTGCATTTACAATATTCATTGATTTTTGCCATTGAAAAACATGTTTTTCATATACCAGAAATGTTTGAAGCTACTGACTGAATGAAAGGAGCTGGCATCTCACTCTCTTTGAATCTTCTTTATCATGCTAGGATTAGCAGGAAAAAGCTAAAAATTTCAGAATTGCACCTTGCAATGTGGAGATATTACTGTTTGTGCATTTACAATATTCATTGATTTTTGCCATTGAAAAACATGTCATATACCAGAAATGTTTGAAGCTACTGACTGAATGAAAGGAGCTGGCATCTCACTCTCTTTGAATCTTCTTTATCATGCTAGGATTAGCAGGAAAAAGCTAAAAATTTCAGAATTGCACCTTGCAATGTGGAGATATTACTGTTTGTGCATTTACAATATTCATTGATTTTTGCCATTGAAAAACATGTTTTTCATATACCAGAAATGTTTGAAGCTACTGACTGAATGAAAGGAGCTGGCATCTCACTCTCTTTGAATCTTCTTTATCATGCTAGGATTAGCAGGAAAAAGCTAAAAATTTCAGAATTGCACCTTGCAATGTGGAGATATTACTGTTTGTGCATTTACAATATTCATTGATTTTTGCCATTGAAAAACATGTTTTTCATATACCAGAAATGTTTGAAGCTACTGACTGAATGAAAGGAGCTGGCATCTCACTCTCTTTGAATCTTCTTTATCATGCTAGGATTAGCAGGAAAAAGCTAAAAATTTCAGAATTGCACCGTGCAATGTGGAGATATTACTGTTTGTGCATTTACAATATTCATTGATTTTTGCCATTGAAAAACATGTTTTTCATATACCAGAAATGTTTGAAGCTACTGACTGAATGAAAGGAGCTGGCATCTCACTCTCTTTGAATCTTCTTTATCATGCTAGGATTAGCAGGAAAAAGCTAAAAATTTCAGAATTGCACCGTGCAATGTGGAGATATTACTGTTTGTGCATTTACAATATTCATTGATTTTTGCCATTGAAAAACGTCCAGAAATGTTTGAAGCTACTGACTGAATGAAAGGAGCTGGCATCTCACTCTCTTTGAATCTTCTTTATCATGCTAGGATTAGCAGGAAAAAGCTAAAAATTTCAGAATTGCACCGTGCAATGTGGAGATATTACTGTTTGTGCATTTACAATATTCATTGATTTTTGCCATTGAAAAACATGTTTTTCATATACCAGAAATGTTTGAAGCTACTGACTGAATGAAAGGAGCTGGCATCTCACTCTCTTTGAATCTTCTTTATCATGCTAGGATTAACAGGAAAAAGCAAAAAATTTCAGAATTGCACCGTGCAATGTGGAGATATTACTGTTTGTGCATTTACAATATTCATTGATTTTTGCCATTGAAAAACATGTTTTTCATATACCAGAAATGTTTGAAGCTACTGACTGAATGAAAGGAGCTGGCATCTCACTCTCTTTGAATCTTCTTTATCATGCTAGGATTAACAGGAAAAAGCTAAAAATTTCAGAATTGCACCGTGCAATGTGGAGATATTACTGTTTGTGCATTTACAATATTCATTGATTTTTGCCATTGAAAAACATGTTTTTCATATACCAGAAATGTTTGAAGCTACTGACTGAATGAAAGGAGCTGGCATCTCACTCTCTTTGAATCTTCTTTATCATGCTAGGATTAGCAGGAAAAAGCAAAAAATTTCAGAATTGCACCTTGCAATGTGGAGATATTACTGTTTGTGCATTTACAATATTCATTGATTTTTGCCATTGAAAAACGTCCAGAAATGTTTGAAGCTACTGACTGAATGAAAGGAGCTGGCATCTCACTCTCTTTGAATCTTCTTTATCATGCTAGGATTAACAGGAAAAAGCTAAAAATTTCAGAATTGCACCGTGCAATGTGGAGATATTACTGTTTGTGCATTTACAATATTCATTGATTTTTGCCATTGAAAAACATGTTTTTCATATACCAGAAATGTTTGAAGCTACTGACTGAATGAAAGGAGCTGGCATCTCACTCTCTTTGAATCTTCTTTATCATGCTAGGATTAACAGGAAAAAGCAAAAAATTTCAGAATTGCACCTTGCAATGTGGAGATATTACTGTTTGTGCATTTACAATATTCATTGATTTTTGCCATTGAAAAACATGTTTTTCATATACCAGAAATGTTTGAAGCTACTGACTGAATGAAAGGAGCTGGCATCTCACTCTCTTTGAATCTTCTTTATCATGCTAGGATTAGCAGGAAAAAGCTAAAAATTTCAGAATTGCACCGTGCAATGTGGAGATATTACTGTTTGTGCATTTACAATATTCATTGATTTTTGCCATTGAAAAACATGTTTTTCATATACCAGAAATGTTTGAAGCTACTGACTGAATGAAAGGAGCTGGCATCTCACTCTCTTTGAATCTTCTTTATCATGCTAGGATTAGCAGGAAAAAGCTAAAAATTTCAGAATTGCACCTTGCAATGTGGAGATATTACTGTTTGTGCATTTACAATATTCATTGATTTTTGCCATTGAAAAACATGTTTTTCATATACCAGAAATGTTTGAAGCTACTGACTGAATGAAAGGAGCTGGCATCTCACTCTCTTTGAATCTTCTTTATCATGCTAGGATTAACAGGAAAAAGCTAAAAAATTCAGAATTGCACCTTGCAATGTGGAGATATTACTGTTTGTGCATTTACAATATTCATTGATTTTTGCCATTGAAAAACATGTTTTTCATATACCAGAAATGTTTGAAGCTACTGACTGAATGAAAGGAGCTGGCATCTCACTCTCTTTGAATCTTCTTTATCATGCTAGGATTAGCAGGAAAAAGCAAAAAATTTCAGAATTGCACCTTGCAATGTGGAGATATTACTGTTTGTGCATTTACAATATTCATTGATTTTTGCCATTGAAAAACATGTTTTTCATATACCAGAAATGTTTGAAGCTACTGACTGAATGAAAGGAGCTGGCATCTCACTCTCTTTGAATCTTCTTTATCATGCTAGGATTAACAGGAAAAAGCAAAAAATTTCAGAATTGCACCGTGCAATGTGGAGATATTACTGTTTGTGCATTTACAATATTCATTGATTTTTGCCATTGAAAAACATGTTTTTCATATACCAGAAATGTTTGAAGCTACTGACTGAATGAAAGGAGCTGGCATCTCACTCTCTTTGAATCTTCTTTATCATGCTAGGATTAGCAGGAAAAAGCTAAAAATTTCAGAATTGCACCGTGCAATGTGGAGATATTACTGTTTGTGCATTTACAATATTCATTGATTTTTGCCATTGAAAAACATGTTTTTCATATACCAGAAATGTTTGAAGCTACTGACTGAATGAAAGGAGCTGGCATCTCACTCTCTTTGAATCTTCTTTATCATGCTAGGATTAACAGGAAAAAGCAAAAAATTTCAGAATTGCACCTTGCAATGTGGAGACATTACTCTTTGTGCATTTACAATATTCATTGATTTTTGCCATTGAAAAACATGTTTTTCATATACCAGAAATGTTTGAAGCTACTGACTGAATGAAAGGAGCTGGCATCTCACTCTCTTTGAATCTTCTTTATCATGCTAGGATTAGCAGGAAAAAGCTAAAAATTTCAGAATTGCACCGTGCAATGTGGAGATATTACTGTTTGTGCATTTACAATATTCATTGATTTTTGCCATTGAAAAACGTCCAGAAATGTTTGAAGCTACTGACTGAATGAAAGGAGCTGGCATCTCACTCTTTGAATCTTCTTTATCATGCTAGGATTAGCAGGAAAAAGCTAAAAATTTCAGAATTGCACCTTGCAATGTGGAGATATTACTGTTTGTGCATTTACAATATTCATTGATTTTTGCCATTGAAAAACATGTTTTTCATATACCAGAAATGTTTGAAGCTACTGACTGAATGAAAGGAGCTGGCATCTCACTCTCTTTGAATCTTCTTTATCATGCTAGGATTAACAGGAAAAAGCAAAAAATTTCAGAATTGCACCTTGCAATGTGGAGATATTACTGTTTGTGCATTTACAATATTCATTGATTTTTGCCATTGAAAAACATGTTTTTCATATACCAGAAATGTTTGAAGCTACTGACTGAATGAAAGGAGCTGGCATCTCACTCTCTTTGAATCTTCTTTATCATGCTAGGATTAGCAGGAAAAAGCTAAAAATTTCAGAATTGCACCGTGCAATGTGGAGATATTACTGTTTGTGCATTTACAATATTCATTGATTTTTGCCATTGAAAAACATGTTTTTCATATACCAGAAATGTTTGAAGCTACTGACTGAATGAAAGGAGCTGGCATCTCACTCTCTTTGAATCTTCTTTATCATGCTAGGATTAGCAGGAAAAAGCTAAAAATTTCAGAATTGCACCTTGCAATGTGGAGATATTACTGTTTGTGCATTTACAATATTCATTGATTTTTGCCATTGAAAAACATGTTTTTCATATACCAGAAATGTTTGAAGCTACTGACTGAATGAAAGGAGCTGGCATCTCACTCTCTTTGAATCTTCTTTATCATGCTAGGATTAACAGGAAAAAGCAAAAAATTTCAGAATTGCACCTTGCAATGTGGAGATATTACTGTTTGTGCATTTACAATATTCATTGATTTTTGCCATTGAAAAACATGTTTTTCATATACCAGAAATGTTTGAAGCTACTGACTGAATGAAAGGAGCTGGCATCTCACTCTCTTTGAATCTTCTTTATCATGCTAGGATTAACAGGAAAAAGCTAAAAATTTCAGAATTGCACCTTGCAATGTGGAGATATTACTGTTTGTGCATTTACAATATTCATTGATTTTTGCCATTGAAAAACATGTTTTTCATATACCAGAAATGTTTGAAGCTACTGACTGAATGAAAGGAGCTGGCATCTCACTCTCTTTGAATCTTCTTTATCATGCTAGGATTAACAGGAAAAAGCAAAAAATTTCAGAATTGCACCTTGCAATGTGGAGATATTACTGTTTGTGCATTTACAATATTCATTGATTTTTGCCATTGAAAAACATGTTTTTCATATACCAGAAATGTTTGAAGCTACTGACTGAATGAAAGGAGCTGGCATCTCACTCTCTTTGAATCTTCTTTATCATGCTAGGATTAACAGGAAAAAGCTAAAAATTTCAGAATTGCACCGTGCAATGTGGAGATATTACTGTTTGTGCATTTACAATATTCATTGATTTTTGCCATTGAAAAACGTCCAGAAATGTTTGAAGCTACTGACTGAATGAAAGGAGCTGGCATCTCACTCTCTTTGAATCTTCTTTATCATGCTAGGATTAACAGGAAAAAGCTAAAAATTTCAGAATTGCACCTTGCAATGTGGAGATATTACGGTTTGTGCATTTACAATATTCATTGATTTTTGCCATTGAAAAACGTCCAGAAATGTTTGAAGCTACTGACTGAATGAAAGGAGCTGGCATCTCAATCTCTTTGAATCTTCTTTATCATGCTAGGATTAGCAGGAAAAAGCAAAAAATTTCAGAATTGCACCGTGCAATGTGGAGATATTACTGTTTGTGCATTTACAATATTCATTGATTTTTGCCATTGAAAAACATGTTTTTCATATACCAGAAATGTTTGAAGCTACTGACTGAATGAAAGAAGCTGGCATCTCACTCTCTTTGAATCTTCTTTATCATGCTAGGATTAGCAGGAAAAAGCTAAAAATTTCAGAATTGCACCGTGCAATGTGGAGATATTACTGTTTGTGCATTTACAATATTCATTGATTTTTGCCATTGAAAAACATGTTTTTCATATACCAGAAATGTTTGAAGCTACTGACTGAATGAAAGGAGCTGGCATCTCACTCTCTTTGAATCTTCTTTATCATGCTAGGATTAGCAGGAAAAAGCAAAAAATTTCAGAATTGCACCGTGCAATGTGGAGATATTACTGTTTGTGCATTTACAATATTCATTGATTTTTGCCATTGAAAAACATGTTTTTCATATACCAGAAATGTTTGAAGCTACTGACTGAATGAAAGGAGCTGGCATCTCACTCTCTTTGAATCTTCTTTATCATGCTAGGATTAACAGGAAAAAGCTAAAAATTTCAGAATTGCACCGTGCAATGTGGAGATATTACTGTTTGTGCATTTACAATATTCATTGATTTTTGCCATTGAAAAACATGTTTTTCATATACCAGAAATGTTTGAAGCTACTGACTGAATGAAAGGAGCTGGCATCTCACTCTCTTTGAATCTTCTTTATCATGCTAGGATTAGCAGGAAAAAGCAAAAAATTTCAGAATTGCACCTTGCAATGTGGAGGTATTACTGTTTGTGCATTTACAATATTCATTGATTTTTGCCATTGAAAAACATGTTTTTCATATACCAGAAATGTTTGAAGCTACTGACTGAATGAAAGGAGCTGGCATCTCACTCTCTTTGAATCTTCTTTATCATGCTAGGATTAACAGGAAAAAGCAAAAAATTTCAGAATTGCACCTTGCAATGTGGAGATATTACTGTTTGTGCATTTACAATATTCATTGATTTTTGCCATTGAAAAACGTCCAGAAATGTTTGAAGCTACTGACTGAATGAAAGGAGCTGGCATCTCACTCTCTTTGAATCTTCTTTATCATGCTAGGATTAGCAGGAAAAAGCAAAAAATTTCAGAATTGCACCGTGCAATGTGGAGATATTACTGTTTGTGCATTTACAATATTCATTGATTTTTGCCATTGAAAAACATGTTTTTCATATACCAGAAATGTTTGAAGCTACTGACTGAATGAAAGGAGCTGGCATCTCACTCTCTTTGAATCTTCTTTATCATGCTAGGATTAACAGGAAAAAGCAAAAAATTTCAGAATTGCACCTTGCAATGTGGAGATATTACTGTTTGTGCATTTACAATATTCATTGATTTTTGCCATTGAAAAACATGTTTTTCATATACCAGAAATGTTTGAAGCTACTGACTGAATGAAAGGAGCTGGCATCTCACTCTCTTTGAATCTTCTTTATCATGCTAGGATTAGCAGGAAAAAGCTAAAAATTTCAGAATTGCACCTTGCAATGTGGAGATATTACTGTTTGTGCATTTACAATATTCATTGATTTTTGCCATTGAAAAACATGTTTTTCATATACCAGAAATGTTTGAAGCTACTGACTGAATGAAAGGAGCTGGCATCTCACTCTCTTTGAATCTTCTTTATCATGCTAGGATTAACAGGAAAAAGCAAAAAATTTCAGAATTGCACCTTGCAATGTGGAGATATTACTGTTTGTGCATTTACAATATTCATTGATTTTTGCCATTGAAAAACGTCCAGAAATGTTTGAAGCTACTGACTGAATGAAAGGAGCTGGCATCTCACTCTCTTTGAATCTTCTTTATCATGCTAGGATTAGCAGGAAAAAGCAAAAAATTTCAGAATTGCACCGTGCAATGTGGAGATATTACTGTTTGTGCATTTACAATATTCATTGATTTTTGCCATTGAAAAACATGTTTTTCATATACCAGAAATGTTTGAAGCTACTGACTGAATGAAAGGAGCTGGCATCTCACTCTCTTTGAATCTTCTTTATCATGCTAGGATTAACAGGAAAAAGCAAAAAATTTCAGAATTGCACCTTGCAATGTGGAGATATTACTGTTTGTGCATTTACAATATTCATTGATTTTTGCCATTGAAAAACATGTTTTTCATATACCAGAAATGTTTGAAGCTACTGACTGAATGAAAGGAGCTGGCATCTCACTCTCTTTGAATCTTCTTTATCATGCTAGGATTAGCAGGAAAAAGCTAAAAATTTCAGAATTGCACCTTGCAATGTGGAGATATTACTGTTTGTGCATTTACAATATTCATTGATTTTTGCCATTGAAAAACATGTTTTTCATATACCAGAAATGTTTGAAGCTACTGACTGAATGAAAGGAGCTGGCATCTCACTCTCTTTGAATCTTCTTTATCATGCTAGGATTAACAGGAAAAAGCTAAAAATTTCAGAATTGCACCTTGCAATGTGGAGATATTACTGTTTGTGCATTTACAATATTCATTGATTTTTGCCATTGAAAAACGTCCAGAAATGTTTGAAGCTACTGACTGAATGAAAGGAGCTGGCATCTCACTCTCTTTGAATCTTCTTTATCATGCTAGGATTAACAGGAAAAAGCTAAAAATTTCAGAATTGCACCGTGCAATGTGGAGATATTACTGTTTGTGCATTTACAATATTCATTGATTTTTGCCATTGAAAAACATGTTTTTCATATACCAGAAATGTTTGAAGCTACTGACTGAATGAAAGGAGCTGGCATCTCACTCTCTTTGAATCTTCTTTATCATGCTAGGATTAGCAGGAAAAAGCTAAAAATTTCAGAATTGCACCGTGCAATGTGGAGATATTACTGTTTGTGCATTTACAATATTCATTGATTTTTGCCATTGAAAAACATGTTTTTCATATACCAGAAATGTTTGAAGCTACTGACTGAATGAAAGGAGCTGGCATCTCACTCTCTTTGAATCTTCTTTATCATGCTAGGATTAGCAGGAAAAAGCAAAAAATTTCAGAATTGCACCGTGCAATGTGGAGATATTACTGTTTGTGCATTTACAATATTCATTGATTTTTGCCATTGAAAAACATGTTTTTCATATACCAGAAATGTTTGAAGCTACTGACTGAATGAAAGGAGCTGGCATCTCACTCTCTTTGAATCTTCTTTATCATGCTAGGATTAGCAGGAAAAAGCTAAAAATTTCAGAATTGCACCGTGCAATGTGGAGATATTACTGTTTGTGCATTTACAATATTCATTGATTTTTGCCATTGAAAAACGTCCAGAAATGTTTGAAGCTACTGACTGAATGAAAGGAGCTGGCATCTCACTCTCTTTGAATCTTCTTTATCATGCTAGGATTAGCAGGAAAAAGCTAAAAATTTCAGAATTGCACCGTGCAATGTGGAGATATTACTGTTTGTGCATTTACAATATTCATTGATTTTTGCCATTGAAAAACATGTTTTTCATATACCAGAAATGTTTGAAGCTACTGACTGAATGAAAGGAGCTGGCATCTCACTCTCTTTGAATCTTCTTTATCATGCTAGGATTAACAGGAAAAAGCTAAAAATTTCAGAATTGCACCTTGCAATGTGGAGATATTACTGTTTGTGCATTTACAATATTCATTGATTTTTGCCATTGAAAAACGTCCAGAAATGTTTGAAGCTACTGACTGAATGAAAGGAGCTGGCATCTCACTCTCTTTGAATCTTCTTTATCATGCTAGGATTAACAGGAAAAAGCTAAAAATTTCAGAATTGCACCGTGCAATGTGGAGATATTACTGTTTGTGCATTTACAATATTCATTGATTTTTGCCATTGAAAAACATGTTTTTCATATACCAGAAATGTTTGAAGTTACTGACTGAATGAAAGGAGCTGGCATCTCACTCTCTTTGAATCTTCTTTATCATGCTAGGATTAGCAGGAAAAAGCTAAAAATTTCAGAATTGCACCGTGCAATGTGGAGATATTACTGTTTGTGCATTTACAATATTCATTGATTTTTGCCATTGAAAAACATGTTTTTCATATACCAGAAATGTTTGAAGCTACTGACTGAATGAAAGGAGCTGGCATCTCACTCTCTTTGAATCTTCTTTATCATGCTAGGATTAGCAGGAAAAAGCAAAAAATTTCAGAATTGCACCGTGCAATGTGGAGATATTACTGTTTGTGCATTTACAATATTCATTGATTTTTGCCATTGAAAAACATGTTTTTCATATACCAGAAATGTTTGAAGCTACTGACTGAATGAAAGGAGCTGGCATCTCACTCTCTTTGAATCTTCTTTATCATGCTAGGATTAGCAGGAAAAAGCTAAAAATTTCAGAATTGCACCGTGCAATGTGGAGATATTACTGTTTGTGCATTTACAATATTCATTGATTTTTGCCATTGAAAAACGTCCAGAAATGTTTGAAGCTACTGACTGAATGAAAGGAGCTGGCATCTCACTCTCTTTGAATCTTCTTTATCATGCTAGGATTAACAGGAAAAAGCTAAAAATTTCAGAATTGCACCGTGCAATGTGGAGATATTACTGTTTGTGCATTTACAATATTCATTGATTTTTGCCATTGAAAAACATGTTTTTCATATACCAGAAATGTTTGAAGCTACTGACTGAATGAAAGGAGCTGGCATCTCACTCTCTTTGAATCTTCTTTATCATGCTAGGATTAACAGGAAAAAGCTAAAAATTTCAGAATTGCACCGTGCAATGTGGAGATATTACTGTTTGTGCATTTACAATATTCATTGATTTTTGCCATTGAAAAACATGTTTTTCATATACCAGAAATGTTTGAAGCTACTGACTGAATGAAAGGAGCTGGCATCTCACTCTCTTTGAATCTTCTTTATCATGCTAGGATTAGCAGGAAAAAGCTAAAAATTTCAGAATTGCACCTTGCAATGTGGAGATATTACTGTTTGTGCATTTACAATATTCATTGATTTTTGCCATTGAAAAACGTCCAGAAATGTTTGAAGCTACTGACTGAATGAAAGGAGCTGGCATCTCACTCTCTTTGAATCTTCTTTATCATGCTAGGATTAACAGGAAAAAGCTAAAAATTTCAGAATTGCACCGTGCAATGTGGAGATATTACTGTTTGTGCATTTACAATATTCATTGATTTTTGCCATTGAAAAACATGTTTTTCATATACCAGAAATGTTTGAAGCTACTGACTGAATGAAAGGAGCTGGCATCTCACTCTCTTTGAATCTTCTTTATCATGCTAGGATTAGCAGGAAAAAGCTAAAAATTTCAGAATTGCACCGTGCAATGTGGAGATATTACTGTTTGTGCATTTACCATATTCATTGATTTTTGCCATTGAAAAACATGTTTTTCATATACCAGAAATGTTTGAAGCTACTGACTGAATGAAAGGAGCTGGCATCTCACTCTCTTTGAATCTTCTTTATCATGCTAGGATTAGCAGGAAAAAGCTAAAAATTTCAGAATTGCACCGTGCAATGTGGAGATATTACTGTTTGTGCATTTACAATATTCATTGATTTTTGCCATTGAAAAACGTCCAGAAATGTTTGAAGCTACTGACTGAATGAAAGGAGCTGGCATCTCACTCTCTTTGAATCTTCTTTATCATGCTAGGATTAGCAGGAAAAAGCTAAAAATTTCAGAATTGCACCGTGCAATGTGGAGATATTACTGTTTGTGCATTTACAATATTCATTGATTTTTGCCATTGAAAAACTTGTTTTTCATATACCAGAAATGTTTGAAGCTACTGACTGAATGAAAGGAGCTGGCATCTCACTCTCTTTGAATCTTCTTTATCATGCTAGGATTAACAGGAAAAAGCAAAAAATTTCAGAATTGCACCGTGCAATGTGGAGATATTACTGTTTGTGCATTTACAATATTCATTGATTTTTGCCATTGAAAAACATGTTTTTCATATACCAGAAATGTTTGAAGCTACTGACTGAATGAAAGGAGCTGGCATCTCACTCTCTTTGAATCTTCTTTATCATGCTAGGATTAACAGGAAAAAGCTAAAAATTTCAGAATTGCACCGTGCAATGTGGAGATATTACTGTTTGTGCATTTACAATATTCATTGATTTTTGCCATTGAAAAACATGTTTTTCATATACCAGAAATGTTTGAAGCTACTGACTGAATGAAAGGAGCTGGCATCTCACTCTCTTTGAATCTTCTTTATCATGCTAGGATTAGCAGGAAAAAGCAAAAAATTTCAGAATTGCACCTTGCAATGTGGAGATATTACTGTTTGTGCATTTACAATATTCATTGATTTTTGCCATTGAAAAACGTCCAGAAATGTTTGAAGCTACTGACTGAATGAAAGGAGCTGGCATCTCACTCTCTTTGAATCTTCTTTATCATGCTAGGATTAACAGGAAAAAGCTAAAAATTTCAGAATTGCACCGTGCAATGTGGAGATATTACTGTTTGTGCATTTACAATATTCATTGATTTTTGCCATTGAGAAACATGTTTTTCATATACCAGAAATGTTTGAAGCTACTGACTGAATGAAAGGAGCTGGCATCTCACTCTCTTTGAATCTTCTTTATCATGCTAGGATTAACAGGAAAAAGCAAAAAATTTCAGAATTGCACCTTGCAATGTGGAGATATTACTGTTTGTGCATTTACAATATTCATTGATTTTTGCCATTGAAAAACATGTTTTTCATATACCAGAAATGTTTGAAGCTACTGACTGAATGAAAGGAGCTGGCATCTCACTCTCTTTGAATCTTCTTTATCATGCTAGGATTAGCAGGAAAAAGCTAAAAATTTCAGAATTGCACCGTGCAATGTGGAGATATTACTGTTTGTGCATTTACAATATTCATTGATTTTTGCCATTGAAAAACATGTTTTTCATATACCAGAAATGTTTGAAGCTACTGACTGAATGAAAGGAGCTGGCATCTCACTCTCTTTGAATCTTCTTTATCATGCTAGGATTAGCAGGAAAAAGCTAAAAATTTCAGAATTGCACCTTGCAATGTGGAGATATTACTGTTTGTGCATTTACAATATTCATTGATTTTTGCCATTGAAAAACATGTTTTTCATATACCAGAAATGTTTGAAGCTACTGACTGAATGAAAGGAGCTGGCATCTCACTCTCTTTGAATCTTCTTTATCATGCTAGGATTAACAGGAAAAAGCTAAAAATTTCAGAATTGCACCTTGCAATGTGGAGATATTACTGTTTGTGCATTTACAATATTCATTGATTTTTGCCATTGAAAAACATGTTTTTCATATACCAGAAATGTTTGAAGCTACTGACTGAATGAAAGGAGCTGGCATCTCACTCTCTTTGAATCTTCTTTATCATGCTAGGATTAGCAGGAAAAAGCAAAAAATTTCAGAATTGCACCTTGCAATGTGGAGATATTACTGTTTGTGCATTTACAATATTCATTGATTTTTGCCATTGAAAAACATGTTTTTCATATACCAGAAATGTTTGAAGCTACTGACTGAATGAAAGGAGCTGGCATCTCACTCTCTTTGAATCTTCTTTATCATGCTAGGATTAACAGGAAAAAGCAAAAAATTTCAGAATTGCACCGTGCAATGTGGAGATATTACTGTTTGTGCATTTACAATATTCATTGATTTTTGCCATTGAAAAACATGTTTTTCATATACCAGAAATGTTTGAAGCTACTGACTGAATGAAAGGAGCTGGCATCTCACTCTCTTTGAATCTTCTTTATCATGCTAGGATTAGCAGGAAAAAGCTAAAAATTTCAGAATTGCACCGTGCAATGTGGAGATATTACTGTTTGTGCATTTACAATATTCATTGATTTTTGCCATTGAAAAACATGTTTTTCATATACCAGAAATGTTTGAAGCTACTGACTGAATGAAAGGAGCTGGCATCTCACTCTCTTTGAATCTTCTTTATCATGCTAGGATTAACAGGAAAAAGCAAAAAATTTCAGAATTGCACCTTGCAATGTGGAGATATTACTGTTTGTGCATTTACAATATTCATTGATTTTTGCCATTGAAAAACATGTTTTTCATATACCAGAAATGTTTGAAGCTACTGACTGAATGAAAGGAGCTGGCATCTCACTCTCTTTGAATCTTCTTTATCATGCTAGGATTAGCAGGAAAAAGCTAAAAATTTCAGAATTGCACCGTGCAATGTGGAGATATTACTGTTTGTGCATTTACAATATTCATTGATTTTTGCCATTGAAAAACGTCCAGAAATGTTTGAAGCTACTGACTGAATGAAAGGAGCTGGCATCTCACTCTTTGAATCTTCTTTATCATGCTAGGATTAGCAGGAAAAAGCTAAAAATTTCAGAATTGCACCTTGCAATGTGGAGATATTACTGTTTGTGCATTTACAATATTCATTGATTTTTGCCATTGAAAAACATGTTTTTCATATACCAGAAATGTTTGAAGCTACTGACTGAATGAAAGGAGCTGGCATCTCACTCTCTTTGAATCTTCTTTATCATGCTAGGATTAACAGGAAAAAGCAAAAAATTTCAGAATTGCACCTTGCAATGTGGAGATATTACTGTTTGTGCATTTACAATATTCATTGATTTTTGCCATTGAAAAACATGTTTTTCATATACCAGAAATGTTTGAAGCTACTGACTGAATGAAAGGAGCTGGCATCTCACTCTCTTTGAATCTTCTTTATCATGCTAGGATTAGCAGGAAAAAGCTAAAAATTTCAGAATTGCACCGTGCAATGTGGAGATATTACTGTTTGTGCATTTACAATATTCATTGATTTTTGCCATTGAAAAACATGTTTTTCATATACCAGAAATGTTTGAAGCTACTGACTGAATGAAAGGAGCTGGCATCTCACTCTCTTTGAATCTTCTTTATCATGCTAGGATTAGCAGGAAAAAGCTAAAAATTTCAGAATTGCACCTTGCAATGTGGAGATATTACTGTTTGTGCATTTACAATATTCATTGATTTTTGCCATTGAGAAACATGTTTTTCATATACCAGAAATGTTTGAAGCTACTGACTGAATGAAAGGAGCTGGCATCTCACTCTCTTTGAATCTTCTTTATCATGCTAGGATTAACAGGAAAAAGCAAAAAATTTCAGAATTGCACCTTGCAATGTGGAGATATTACTGTTTGTGCATTTACAATATTCATTGATTTTTGCCATTGAAAAACATGTTTTTCATATACCAGAAATGTTTGAAGCTACTGACTGAATGAAAGGAGCTGGCATCTCACTCTCTTTGAATCTTCTTTATCATGCTAGGATTAACAGGAAAAAGCTAAAAATTTCAGAATTGCACCTTGCAATGTGGAGATATTACTGTTTGTGCATTTACAATATTCATTGATTTTTGCCATTGAAAAACATGTTTTTCATATACCAGAAATGTTTGAAGCTACTGACTGAATGAAAGGAGCTGGCATCTCACTCTCTTTGAATCTTCTTTATCATGCTAGGATTAACAGGAAAAAGCAAAAAATTTCAGAATTGCACCTTGCAATGTGGAGATATTACTGTTTGTGCATTTACAATATTCATTGATTTTTGCCATTGAAAAACATGTTTTTCATATACCAGAAATGTTTGAAGCTACTGACTGAATGAAAGGAGCTGGCATCTCACTCTCTTTGAATCTTCTTTATCATGCTAGGATTAACAGGAAAAAGCTAAAAATTTCAGAATTGCACCGTGCAATGTGGAGATATTACTGTTTGTGCATTTACAATATTCATTGATTTTTGCCATTGAAAAACGTCCAGAAATGTTTGAAGCTACTGACTGAATGAAAGGAGCTGGCATCTCACTCTCTTTGAATCTTCTTTATCATGCTAGGATTAACAGGAAAAAGCTAAAAATTTCAGAATTCCACCTTGCAATGTGGAGATATTACTGTTTGTGCATTTACAATATTCATTGATTTTTGCCATTGAAAAACGTCCAGAAATGTTTGAAGCTACTGACTGAATGAAAGGAGCTGGCATCTCACTCTCTTTGAATCTTCTTTATCATGCTAGGATTAGCAGGAAAAAGCAAAAAATTTCAGAATTGCACCGTGCAATGTGGAGATATTACTGTTTGTGCATTTACAATATTCATTGATTTTTGCCATTGAAAAACATGTTTTTCATATACCAGAAATGTTTGAAGCTACTGACTGAATGAAAGAAGCTGGCATCTCACTCTCTTTGAATCTTCTTTATCATGCTAGGATTAGCAGGAAAAAGCTAAAAATTTCAGAATTGCACCGTGCAATGTGGAGATATTACTGTTTGTGCATTTACAATATTCATTGATTTTTGCCATTGAAAAACATGTTTTTCATATACCAGAAATGTTTGAAGCTACTGACTGAATGAAAGGAGCTGGCATCTCACTCTCTTTGAATCTTCTTTATCATGCTAGGATTAGCAGGAAAAAGCAAAAAATTTCAGAATTGCACCGTGCAATGTGGAGATATTACTGTTTGTGCATTTACAATATTCATTGATTTTTGCCATTGAAAAACATGTTTTTCATATACCAGAAATGTTTGAAGCTACTGACTGAATGAAAGGAGCTGGCATCTCACTCTCTTTGAATCTTCTTTATCATGCTAGGATTAACAGGAAAAAGCTAAAAATTTCAGAATTGCACCGTGCAATGTGGAGATATTACTGTTTGTGCATTTACAATATTCATTGATTTTTGCCATTGAAAAACATGTTTTTCATATACCAGAAATGTTTGAAGCTACTGACTGAATGAAAGGAGCTGGCATCTCACTCTCTTTGAATCTTCTTTATCATGCTAGGATTAGCAGGAAAAAGCAAAAAATTTCAGAATTGCACCTTGCAATGTGGAGATATTACTGTTTGTGCATTTACAATATTCATTGATTTTTGCCATTGAAAAACATGTTTTTCATATACCAGAAATGTTTGAAGCTACTGACTGAATGAAAGGAGCTGGCATCTCACTCTCTTTGAATCTTCTTTATCATGCTAGGATTAACAGGAAAAAGCAAAAAATTTCAGAATTGCACCTTGCAATGTGGAGATATTACTGTTTGTGCATTTACAATATTCATTGATTTTTGCCATTGAAAAACGTCCAGAAATGTTTGAAGCTACTGACTGAATGAAAGGAGCTGGCATCTCACTCTCTTTGAATCTTCTTTATCATGCTAGGATTAGCAGGAAAAAGCAAAAAATTTCAGAATTGCACCGTGCAATGTGGAGATATTACTGTTTGTGCATTTACAATATTCATTGATTTTTGCCATTGAAAAACATGTTTTTCATATACCAGAAATGTTTGAAGCTACTGACTGAATGAAAGGAGCTGGCATCTCACTCTCTTTGAATCTTCTTTATCATGCTAGGATTAACAGGAAAAAGCAAAAAATTTCAGAATTGCACCTTGCAATGTGGAGATATTACTGTTTGTGCATTTACAATATTCATTGATTTTTGCCATTGAAAAACATGTTTTTCATATACCAGAAATGTTTGAAGCTACTGACTGAATGAAAGGAGCTGGCATCTCACTCTCTTTGAATCTTCTTTATCATGCTAGGATTAGCAGGAAAAAGCTAAAAATTTCAGAATTGCACCTTGCAATGTGGAGATATTACTGTTTGTGCATTTACAATATTCATTGATTTTTGCCATTGAAAAACATGTTTTTCATATACCAGAAATGTTTGAAGCTACTGACTGAATGAAAGGAGCTGGCATCTCACTCTCTTTGAATCTTCTTTATCATGCTAGGATTAACAGGAAAAAGCTAAAAATTTCAGAATTGCACCTTGCAATGTGGAGATATTACTGTTTGTGCATTTACAATATTCATTGATTTTTGCCATTGAAAAACGTCCAGAAATGTTTGAAGCTACTGACTGAATGAAAGGAGCTGGCATCTCACTCTCTTTGAATCTTCTTTATCATGCTAGGATTAACAGGAAAAAGCTAAAAATTTCAGAATTGCACCGTGCAATGTGGAGATATTACTGTTTGTGCATTTACAATATTCATTGATTTTTGCCATTGAAAAACATGTTTTTCATATACCAGAAATGTTTGAAGCTACTGACTGAATGAAAGGAGCTGGCATCTCACTCTCTTTGAATCTTCTTTATCATGCTAGGATTAGCAGGAAAAAGCTAAAAATTTCAGAATTGCACCGTGCAATGTGGAGATATTACTGTTTGTGCATTTACAATATTCATTGATTTTTGCCATTGAAAAACATGTTTTTCATATACCAGAAATGTTTGAAGCTACTGACTGAATGAAAGGAGCTGGCATCTCACTCTCTTTGAATCTTCTTTATCATGCTAGGATTAGCAGGAAAAAGCAAAAAATTTCAGAATTGCACCGTGCAATGTGGAGATATTACTGTTTGTGCATTTACAATATTCATTGATTTTTGCCATTGAAAAACATGTTTTTCATATACCAGAAATGTTTGAAGCTACTGACTGAATGAAAGGAGCTGGCATCTCACTCTCTTTGAATCTTCTTTATCATGCTAGGATTAGCAGGAAAAAGCTAAAAATTTCAGAATTGCACCGTGCAATGTGGAGATATTACTGTTTGTGCATTTACAATATTCATTGATTTTTGCCATTGAAAAACGTCCAGAAATGTTTGAAGCTACTGACTGAATGAAAGGAGCTGGCATCTCACTCTCTTTGAATCTTCTTTATCATGCTAGGATTAGCAGGAAAAAGCTAAAAATTTCAGAATTGCACCGTGCAATGTGGAGATATTACTGTTTGTGCATTTACAATATTCATTGATTTTTGCCATTGAAAAACATGTTTTTCATATACCAGAAATGTTTGAAGCTACTGACTGAATGAAAGGAGCTGGCATCTCACTCTCTTTGAATCTTCTTTATCATGCTAGGATTAACAGGAAAAAGCTAAAAATTTCAGAATTGCACCTTGCAATGTGGAGATATTACTGTTTGTGCATTTACAATATTCATTGATTTTTGCCATTGAAAAACGTCCAGAAATGTTTGAAGCTACTGACTGAATGAAAGGAGCTGGCATCTCACTCTCTTTGAATCTTCTTTATCATGCTAGGATTAACAGGAAAAAGCTAAAAATTTCAGAATTGCACCGTGCAATGTGGAGATATTACTGTTTGTGCATTTACAATATTCATTGATTTTTGCCATTGAAAAACATGTTTTTCATATACCAGAAATGTTTGAAGCTACTGACTGAATGAAAGGAGCTGGCATCTCACTCTCTTTGAATCTTCTTTATCATGCTAGGATTAGCAGGAAAAAGCTAAAAATTTCAGAATTGCACCGTGCAATGTGGAGATATTACTGTTTGTGCATTTACAATATTCATTGATTTTTGCCATTGAAAAACATGTTTTTCATATACCAGAAATGTTTGAAGCTACTGACTGAATGAAAGGAGCTGGCATCTCACTCTCTTTGAATCTTCTTTATCATGCTAGGATTAGCAGGAAAAAGCAAAAAATTTCAGAATTGCACCGTGCAATGTGGAGATATTACTGTTTGTGCATTTACAATATTCATTGATTTTTGCCATTGAAAAACATGTTTTTCATATACCAGAAATGTTTGAAGCTACTGACTGAATGAAAGGAGCTGGCATCTCACTCTCTTTGAATCTTCTTTATCATGCTAGGATTAGCAGGAAAAAGCTAAAAATTTCAGAATTGCACCGTGCAATGTGGAGATATTACTGTTTGTGCATTTACAATATTCATTGATTTTTGCCATTGAAAAACGTCCAGAAATGTTTGAAGCTACTGACTGAATGAAAGGAGCTGGCATCTCACTCTCTTTGAATCTTCTTTATCATGCTAGGATTAGCAGGAAAAAGCTAAAAATTTCAGAATTGCACCGTGCAATGTGGAGATATTACTGTTTGTGCATTTACAATATTCATTGATTTTTGCCATTGAAAAACATGTTTTTCATATACCAGAAATGTTTGAAGCTACTGACTGAATGAAAGGAGCTGGCATCTCACTCTCTTTGAATCTTCTTTATCATGCTAGGATTAACAGGAAAAAGCAAAAAATTTCAGAATTGCACCGTGCAATGTGGAGATATTACTGTTTGTGCATTTACAATATTCATTGATTTTTGCCATTGAAAAACATGTTTTTCATATACCAGAAATGTTTGAAGCTACTGACTGAATGAAAGGAGCTGGCATCTCACTCTCTTTGAATCTTCTTTATCATGCTAGGATTAACAGGAAAAAGCTAAAAATTTCAGAATTGCACCGTGCAATGTGGAGATATTACTGTTTGTGCATTTACAATATTCATTGATTTTTGCCATTGAAAAACATGTTTTTCATATACCAGAAATGTTTGAAGCTACTGACTGAATGAAAGGAGCTGGCATCTCACTCTCTTTGAATCTTCTTTATCATGCTAGGATTAGCAGGAAAAAGCAAAAAATTTCAGAATTGCACCTTGCAATGTGGAGATATTACTGTTTGTGCATTTACAATATTCATTGATTTTTGCCATTGAAAAACGTCCAGAAATGTTTGAAGCTACTGACTGAATGAAAGGAGCTGGCATCTCACTCTCTTTGAATCTTCTTTATCATGCTAGGATTAACAGGAAAAAGCTAAAAATTTCAGAATTGCACCGTGCAATGTGGAGATATTACTGTTTGTGCATTTACAATATTCATTGATTTTTGCCATTGAAAAACATGTTTTTCATATACCAGAAATGTTTGAAGCTACTGACTGAATGAAAGGAGCTGGCATCTCACTCTCTTTGAATCTTCTTTATCATGCTAGGATTAACAGGAAAAAGCAAAAAATTTCAGAATTGCACCTTGCAATGTGGAGATATTACTGTTTGTGCATTTACAATATTCATTGATTTTTGCCATTGAAAAACATGTTTTTCATATACCAGAAATGTTTGAAGCTACTGACTGAATGAAAGGAGCTGGCATCTCACTCTCTTTGAATCTTCTTTATCATGCTAGGATTAGCAGGAAAAAGCTAAAAATTTCAGAATTGCACCGTGCAATGTGGAGATATTACTGTTTGTGCATTTACAATATTCATTGATTTTTGCCATTGAAAAACATGTTTTTCATATACCAGAAATGTTTGAAGCTACTGACTGAATGAAAGGAGCTGGCATCTCACTCTCTTTGAATCTTCTTTATCATGCTAGGATTAGCAGGAAAAAGCTAAAAATTTCAGAATTGCACCTTGCAATGTGGAGATATTACTGTTTGTGCATTTACAATATTCATTGATTTTTGCCATTGAAAAACATGTTTTTCATATACCAGAAATGTTTGAAGCTACTGACTGAATGAAAGGAGCTGGCATCTCACTCTCTTTGAATCTTCTTTATCATGCTAGGATTAACAGGAAAAAGCTAAAAATTTCAGAATTGCACCTTGCAATGTGGAGATATTACTGTTTGTGCATTTACAATATTCATTGATTTTTGCCATTGAAAAACATGTTTTTCATATACCAGAAATGTTTGAAGCTACTGACTGAATGAAAGGAGCTGGCATCTCACTCTCTTTGAATCTTCTTTATCATGCTAGGATTAGCAGGAAAAAGCAAAAAATTTCAGAATTGCACCTTGCAATGTGGAGATATTACTGTTTGTGCATTTACAATATTCATTGATTTTTGCCATTGAAAAACATGTTTTTCATATACCAGAAATGTTTGAAGCTACTGACTGAATGAAAGGAGCTGGCATCTCACTCTCTTTGAATCTTCTTTATCATGCTAGGATTAACAGGAAAAAGCAAAAAATTTCAGAATTGCACCGTGCAATGTGGAGATATTACTGTTTGTGCATTTACAATATTCATTGATTTTTGCCATTGAAAAACATGTTTTTCATATACCAGAAATGTTTGAAGCTACTGACTGAATGAAAGGAGCTGGCATCTCACTCTCTTTGAATCTTCTTTATCATGCTAGGATTAGCAGGAAAAAGCTAAAAATTTCAGAATTGCACCGTGCAATGTGGAGATATTACTGTTTGTGCATTTACAATATTCATTGATTTTTGCCATTGAAAAACATGTTTTTCATATACCAGAAATGTTTGAAGCTACTGACTGAATGAAAGGAGCTGGCATCTCACTCTCTTTGAATCTTCTTTATCATGCTAGGATTAACAGGAAAAAGCAAAAAATTTCAGAATTGCACCTTGCAATGTGGAGATATTACTGTTTGTGCATTTACAATATTCATTGATTTTTGCCATTGAAAAACGTCCAGAAATGTTTGAAGCTACTGACTGAATGAAAGGAGCTGGCATCTCACTCTCTTTGAATCTTCTTTATCATGCTAGGATTAGCAGGAAAAAGCTAAAAATTTCAGAATTGCACCTTGCAATGTGGAGATATTACTGTTTGTGCATTTACAATATTCATTGATTTTTGCCATTGAAAAACATGTTTTTCATATACCAGAAATGTTTGAAGCTACTGACTGAATGAAAGGAGCTGGCATCTCACTCTCTTTGAATCTTCTTTATCATGCTAGGATTAACAGGAAAAAGCAAAAAATTTCAGAATTGCACCTTGCAATGTGGAGATATTACTGTTTGTGCATTTACAATATTCATTGATTTTTGCCATTGAAAAACATGTTTTTCATATACCAGAAATATTTGAAGCTACTGACTGAATGAAAGGAGCTGGCATCTCACTCTCTTTGAATCTTCTTTATCATGCTAGGATTAGCAGGAAAAAGCTAAAAATTTCAGAATTGCACCGTGCAATGTGGAGATATTACTGTTTGTGCATTTACAATATTCATTGATTTTTGCCATTGAAAAACATGTTTTTCATATACCAGAAATGTTTGAAGCTACTGACTGAATGAAAGGAGCTGGCATCTCACTCTCTTTGAATCTTCTTTATCATGCTAGGATTAGCAGGAAAAAGCTAAAAATTTCAGAATTGCACCTTGCAATGTGGAGATATTACTGTTTGTGCATTTACAATATTCATTGATTTTTGCCATTGAAAAACATGTTTTTCATATACCAGAAATGTTTGAAGCTACTGACTGAATGAAAGGAGCTGGCATCTCACTCTCTTTGAATCTTCTTTATCATGCTAGGATTAACAGGAAAAAGCTAAAAATTTCAGAATTGCACCTTGCAATGTGGAGATATTACTGTTTGTGCATTTACAATATTCATTGATTTTTGCCATTGAAAAACGTCCAGAAATGTTTGAAGCTACTGACTGAATGAAAGGAGCTGGCATCTCACTCTCTTTGAATCTTCTTTATCATGCTAGGATTAGCAGGAAAAAGCAAAAAATTTCAGAATTGCACCGTGCAATGTGGAGATATTACTGTTTGTGCATTTACAATATTCATTGATTTTTGCCATTGAAAAACATGTTTTTCATATACCAGAAATGTTTGAAGCTACTGACTGAATGAAAGGAGCTGGCATCTCACTCTCTTTGAATCTTCTTTATCATGCTAGGATTAACAGGAAAAAGCTAAAAATTTCAGAATTGCACCTTGCAATGTGGAGATATTACTGTTTGTGCATTTACAATATTCATTGATTTTTGCCATTGAAAAACATGTTTTTCATATACCAGAAATGTTTGAAGCTACTGACTGAATGAAAGGAGCTGGCATCTCACTCTCTTTGAATCTTCTTTATCATGCTAGGATTAGCAGGAAAAAGCAAAAAATTTCAGAATTGCACCGTGCAATGTGGAGATATTACTGTTTGTGCATTTACAATATTCATTGATTTTTGCCATTGAAAAACGTCCAGAAATGTTTGAAGCTACTGACTGAATGAAAGGAGCTGGCATCTCACTCTCTTTGAATCTTCTTTATCATGCTAGGATTAACAGGAAAAAGCTAAAAATTTCAGAATTGCACCGTGCAATGTGGAGATATTACTGTTTGTGCATTTACAATATTCATTGATTTTTGCCATTGAAAAACGTCCAGAAATGTTTGAAGCTACTGACTGAATGAAAGGAGCTGGCATCTCACTCTCTTTGAATCTTCTTTATCATGCTAGGATTAGCAGGAAAAAGCAAAAAATTTCAGAATTGCACCGTGCAATGTGGAGATATTACTGTTTGTGCATTTACAATATTCATTGATTTTTGCCATTGAAAAACGTCCAGAAATGTTTGAAGCTACTGACTGAATGAAAGGAGCTGGCATCTCACTCTCTTTGAATCTTCTTTATCATGCTAGGATTAGCAGGAAAAAGCAAAAAATTTCAGAATTGCACGGTGCAATGTGGAGATATTACTGTTTGTGCATTTACAATATTCATTGATTTTTGCCATTGAAAAACGTCCAGAAATGTTTGAAGCTACTGACTGAATGAAAGGAGCTGGCATCTCACTCTCTTTGAATCTTCTTTATCATGCTAGGATTAACAGGAAAAAGCTAAAAATTTCAGAATTGCACCTTGCAATGTGGAGATATTACTGTTTGTGCATTTACAATATTCATTGATTTTTGCCATTGAAAAACATGTTTTTCATATACCAGAAATGTTTGAAGCTACTGACTGAATGAAAGGAGCTGGCATCTCACTCTCTTTGAATCTTCTTTATCATGCTAGGATTAACAGGAAAAAGCTAAAAATTTCAGAATTGCACCGTGCAATGTGGAGATATTACTGTTTGTGCATTTACAATATTCATTGATTTTTGCCATTGAAAAACATGTTTTTCATATACCAGAAATGTTTGAAGCTACTGACTGAATGAAAGGAGCTGGCATCTCACTCTCTTTGAATCTTCTTTATCATGCTAGGATTAGCAGGAAAAAGCAAAAAATTTCAGAATTGCATCGTGCAATGTGGAGATATTACTGTTTGTGCATTTACAATATTCATTGATTTTTGCCATTGAAAAACATGTTTTTCATATACCAGAAATGTTTGAAGCTACTGACTGAATGAAAGGAGCTGGCATCTCACTCTCTTTGAATCTTCTTTATCATGCTAGGATTAACAGGAAAAAGCTAAAAATTTCAGAATTGCACCGTGCAATGTGGAGATATTACTGTTTGTGCATTTACAATATTCATTGATTTTTGCCATAGAAAAACATGTTTTTCATATACCAGAAATGTTTGAAGCTACTGACTGAATGAAAGGAGCTGACATCTCACTCTCTTTGAATCTTCTTTATCATGCTAGGATTAGCAGGAAAAAGCAAAAAATTTCAGAATTGCACCTTGCAATGTGGAGATATTACTGTTTGTGCATTTACAATATTCATTGATTTTTGCCATTGAAAAACATGTTTTTCATATACCAGAAATGTTTGAAGCTACTGACTGAATGAAAGGAGCTGGCATCTCACTCTCTTTGAATCTTCTTTATCATGCTAGGATTAACAGGAAAAAGCAAAAAATTTCAGAATTGCACCTTGCAATGTGGAGATATTACTGTTTGTGCATTTACAATATTCATTGATTTTTGCCATTGAAAAACGTCCAGAAATGTTTGAAGCTACTGACTGAATGAAAGGAGCTGGCATCTCACTCTCTTTGAATCTTCTTTATCATGCTAGGATTAGCAGGAAAAAGCAAAAAATTTCAGAATTGCACCGTGCAATGTGGAGATATTACTGTTTGTGCATTTACAATATTCATTGATTTTTGCCATTGAAAAACATGTTTTTCATATACCAGAAATGTTTGAAGCTACTGACTGAATGAAAGGAGCTGGCATCTCACTCTCTTTGAATCTTCTTTATCATGCTAGGATTAGCAGGAAAAAGCTAAAAATTTCAGAATTGCACCGTGCAATGTGGAGATATTACTGTTTGTGCATTTACAATATTCATTGATTTTTGCCATTGAAAAACATGTTTTTCATATACCAGAAATGTTTGAAGCTACTGACTGAATGAAAGGAGCTGGCATCTCACTCTCTTTGAATCTTCTTTATCATGCTAGGATTAGCAGGAAAAAGCTAAAAATTTCAGAATTGCACCTTGCAATGTGGAGATATTACTGTTTGTGCATTTACAATATTCATTGATTTTTGCCATTGAAAAACATGTTTTTCATATACCAGAAATGTTTGAAGCTACTGACTGAATGAAAGGAGCTGGCATCTCACTCTCTTTGAATCTTCTTTATCATGCTAGGATTAACAGGAAAAAGCAAAAAATTTCAGAATTGCACCTTGCAATGTGGAGATATTACTGTTTGTGCATTTACAATATTCATTGATTTTTGCCATTGAAAAACGTCCAGAAATGTTTGAAGCTACTGACTGAATGAAAGGAGCTGGCATCTCACTCTCTTTGAATCTTCTTTATCATGCTAGGATTAGCAGGAAAAAGCAAAAAATTTCAGAATTGCACCGTGCAATGTGGAGATATTACTGTTTGTGCATTTACAATATTCATTGATTTTTGCCATTGAAAAACATGTTTTTCATATACCAGAAATGTTTGAAGCTACTGACTGAATGAAAGGAGCTGGCATCTCACTCTCTTTGAATCTTCTTTATCATGCTAGGATTAACAGGAAAAAGCTAAAAATTTCAGAATTGCACCTTGCAATGTGGAGATATTACTGTTTGTGCATTTACAATATTCATTGATTTTTGCCATTGAAAAACATGTTTTTCATATACCAGAAATGTTTGAAGCTACTGACTGAATGAAAGGAGCTGGCATCTCACTCTCTTTGAATCTTCTTTATCATGCTAGGATTAGCAGGAAAAAGTAAAAAATTTCAGAATTGCACCGTGCAATGTGGAGATATTACTGTTTGTGCATTTACAATATTCATTGATTTTTGCCATTGAAAAACGTCCAGAAATGTTTGAAGCTACTGACTGAATGAAAGGAGCTGGCATCTCACTCTCTTTGAATCTTCTTTATCATGCTAGGATTAACAGGAAAAAGCTAAAAATTTCAGAATTGCACCGTGCAATGTGGAGATATTACTGTTTGTGCATTTACAATATTCATTGATTTTTGCCATTGAAAAACGTCCAGAAATGTTTGAAGCTACTGACTGAATGAAAGGAGCTGGCATCTCACTCTCTTTGAATCTTCTTTATCATGCTAGGATTAGCAGGAAAAAGCAAAAAATTTCAGAATTGCACCGTGCAATGTGGAGATATTACTGTTTGTGCATTTACAATATTCATTGATTTTTGCCATTGAAAAACGTCCAGAAATGTTTGAAGCTACTGACTGAATGAAAGGAGCTGGCATCTCACTCTCTTTGAATCTTCTTTATCATGCTAGGATTAGCAGGAAAAAGCAAAAAATTTCAGAATTGCACGGTGCAATGTGGAGATATTACTGTTTGTGCATTTACAATATTCATTGATTTTTGCCATTGAAAAACGTCCAGAAATGTTTGAAGCTACTGACTGAATGAAAGGAGCTGGCATCTCACTCTCTTTGAATCTTCTTTATCATGCTAGGATTAACAGGAAAAAGCTAAAAATTTCAGAATTGCACCTTGCAATGTGGAGATATTACTGTTTGTGCATTTACAATATTCATTGATTTTTGCCATTGAAAAACATGTTTTTCATATACCAGAAATGTTTGAAGCTACTGACTGAATGAAAGGAGCTGGCATCTCACTCTCTTTGAATCTTCTTTATCATGCTAGGATTAACAGGAAAAAGCTAAAAATTTCAGAATTGCACCGTGCAATGTGGAGATATTACTGTTTGTGCATTTACAATATTCATTGATTTTTGCCATTGAAAAACATGTTTTTCATATACCAGAAATGTTTGAAGCTACTGACTGAATGAAAGGAGCTGGCATCTCACTCTCTTTGAATCTTCTTTATCATGCTAGGATTAGCAGGAAAAAGCAAAAAATTTCAGAATTGCATCGTGCAATGTGGAGATATTACTGTTTGTGCATTTACAATATTCATTGATTTTTGCCATTGAAAAACATGTTTTTCATATACCAGAAATGTTTGAAGCTACTGACTGAATGAAAGGAGCTGGCATCTCACTCTCTTTGAATCTTCTTTATCATGCTAGGATTAACAGGAAAAAGCTAAAAATTTCAGAATTGCACCGTGCAATGTGGAGATATTACTGTTTGTGCATTTACAATATTCATTGATTTTTGCCATAGAAAAACATGTTTTTCATATACCAGAAATGTTTGAAGCTACTGACTGAATGAAAGGAGCTGACATCTCACTCTCTTTGAATCTTCTTTATCATGCTAGGATTAGCAGGAAAAAGCAAAAAATTTCAGAATTGCACCTTGCAATGTGGAGATATTACTGTTTGTGCATTTACAATATTCATTGATTTTTGCCATTGAAAAACATGTTTTTCATATACCAGAAATGTTTGAAGCTACTGACTGAATGAAAGGAGCTGGCATCTCACTCTCTTTGAATCTTCTTTATCATGCTAGGATTAACAGGAAAAAGCAAAAAATTTCAGAATTGCACCTTGCAATGTGGAGATATTACTGTTTGTGCATTTACAATATTCATTGATTTTTGCCATTGAAAAACGTCCAGAAATGTTTGAAGCTACTGACTGAATGAAAGGAGCTGGCATCTCACTCTCTTTGAATCTTCTTTATCATGCTAGGATTAGCAGGAAAAAGCAAAAAATTTCAGAATTGCACCGTGCAATGTGGAGATATTACTGTTTGTGCATTTACAATATTCATTGATTTTTGCCATTGAAAAACATGTTTTTCATATACCAGAAATGTTTGAAGCTACTGACTGAATGAAAGGAGCTGGCATCTCACTCTCTTTGAATCTTCTTTATCATGCTAGGATTAACAGGAAAAAGCAAAAAATTTCAGAATTGCACCTTGCAATGTGGAGATATTACTGTTTGTGCATTTACAATATTCATTGATTTTTGCCATTGAAAAACATGTTTTTCATATACCAGAAATGTTTGAAGCTACTGACTGAATGAAAGGAGCTGGCATCTCACTCTCTTTGAATCTTCTTTATCATGCTAGGATTAGCAGGAAAAAGCTAAAAATTTCAGAATTGCACCTTGCAATGTGGAGATATTACTGTTTGTGCATTTACAATATTCATTGATTTTTGCCATTGAAAAACATGTTTTTCATATACCAGAAATGTTTGAAGCTACTGACTGAATGAAAGGAGCTGGCATCTCACTCTCTTTGAATCTTCTTTATCATGCTAGGATTAACAGGAAAAAGCTAAAAATTTCAGAATTGCACCTTGCAATGTGGAGATATTACTGTTTGTGCATTTACAATATTCATTGATTTTTGCCATTGAAAAACGTCCAGAAATGTTTGAAGCTACTGACTGAATGAAAGGAGCTGGCATCTCACTCTCTTTGAATCTTCTTTATCATGCTAGGATTAACAGGAAAAAGCTAAAAATTTCAGAATTGCACCGTGCAATGTGGAGATATTACTGTTTGTGCATTTACAATATTCATTGATTTTTGCCATTGAAAAACATGTTTTTCATATACCAGAAATGTTTGAAGCTACTGACTGAATGAAAGGAGCTGGCATCTCACTCTCTTTGAATCTTCTTTATCATGCTAGGATTAGCAGGAAAAAGCTAAAAATTTCAGAATTGCACCATGCAATGTGGAGATATTACTGTTTGTGCATTTACAATATTCATTGATTTTTGCCATTGAAAAACATGTTTTTCATATACCAGAAATGTTTGAAGCTACTGACTGAATGAAAGGAGCTGGCATCTCACTCTCTTTGAATCTTCTTTATCATGCTAGGATTAGCAGGAAAAAGCAAAAAATTTCAGAATTGCACCGTGCAATGTGGAGATATTACTGTTTGTGCATTTACAATATTCATTGATTTTTGCCATTGAAAAACATGTTTTTCATATACCAGAAATGTTTGAAGCTACTGACTGAATGAAAGGAGCTGGCATCTCACTCTCTTTGAATCTTCTTTATCATGCTAGGATTAGCAGGAAAAAGCTAAAAATTTCAGAATTGCACCGTGCAATGTGGAGATATTACTGTTTGTGCATTTACAATATTCATTGATTTTTGCCATTGAAAAACGTCCAGAAATGTTTGAAGCTACTGACTGAATGAAAGGAGCTGGCATCTCACTCTCTTTGAATCTTCTTTATCATGCTAGGATTAGCAGGAAAAAGCTAAAAATTTCAGAATTGCACCGTGCAATGTGGAGATATTACTGTTTGTGCATTTACAATATTCATTGATTTTTGCCATTGAAAAACATGTTTTTCATATACCAGAAATGTTTGAAGCTACTGACTGAATGAAAGGAGCTGGCATCTCACTCTCTTTGAATCTTCTTTATCATGCTAGGATTAACAGGAAAAAGCAAAAAATTTCAGAATTGCACCGTGCAATGTGGAGATATTACTGTTTGTGCATTTACAATATTCATTGATTTTTGCCATTGAAAAACATGTTTTTCATATACCAGAAATGTTTGAAGCTACTGACTGAATGAAAGGAGCTGGCATCTCACTCTCTTTGAATCTTCTTTATCATGCTAGGATTAACAGGAAAAAGCTAAAAATTTCAGAATTGCACCGTGCAATGTGGAGATATTACTGTTTGTGCATTTACAATATTCATTGATTTTTGCCATTGAAAAACATGTTTTTCATATACCAGAAATGTTTGAAGCTACTGACTGAATGAAAGGAGCTGGCATCTCACTCTCTTTGAATCTTCTTTATCATGCTAGGATTAGCAGGAAAAAGCAAAAAATTTCAGAATTGCACCTTGCAATGTGGAGATATTACTGTTTGTGCATTTACAATATTCATTGATTTTTGCCATTGAAAAACGTCCAGAAATGTTTGAAGCTACTGACTGAATGAAAGGAGCTGGCATCTCACTCTCTTTGAATCTTCTTTATCATGCTAGGATTAACAGGAAAAAGCAAAAAATTTCAGAATTGCACCGTGCAATGTGGAGATATTACTGTTTGTGCATTTACAATATTCATTGATTTTTGCCATTGAAAAACATGTTTTTCATATACCAGAAATGTTTGAAGCTACTGACTGAATGAAAGGAGCTGGCATCTCACTCTCTTTGAATCTTCTTTATCATGCTAGGATTAGCAGGAAAAAGCTAAAAATTTCAGAATTGCACCGTGCAATGTGGAGATATTACTGTTTGTGCATTTACAATATTCATTGATTTTTGCCATTGAAAAACATGTTTTTCATATACCAGAAATGTTTGAAGCTACTGACTGAATGAAAGGAGCTGGCATCTCACTCTCTTTGAATCTTCTTTATCATGCTAGGATTAACAGGAAAAAGCAAAAAATTTCAGAATTGCACCTTGCAATGTGGAGATATTACTGTTTGTGCATTTACAATATTCATTGATTTTTGCCATTGAAAAACATGTTTTTCATATACCAGAAATGTTTGAAGCTACTGACTGAATGAAAGGAGCTGGCATCTCACTCTCTTTGAATCTTCTTTATCATGCTAGGATTAGCAGGAAAAAGCTAAAAATTTCAGAATTGCACCGTGCAATGTGGAGATATTACTGTTTGTGCATTTACAATATTCATTGATTTTTGCCATTGAAAAACGTCCAGAAATGTTTGAAGCTACTGACTGAATGAAAGGAGCTGGCATCTCACTCTCTTTGAATCTTCTTTATCATGCTAGGATTAACAGGAAAAAGCAAAAAATTTCAGAATTGCACCTTGCAATGTGGAGATATTACTGTTTGTGCATTTACAATATTCATTGATTTTTGCCATTGAAAAACATGTTTTTCATATACCAGAAATGTTTGAAGCTACTGACTGAATGAAAGGAGCTGGCATCTCACTCTCTTTGAATCTTCTTTATCATGCTAGGATTAGCAGGAAAAAGCTAAAAATTTCAGAATTGCACCGTGCAATGTGGAGATATTACTGTTTGTGCATTTACAATATTCATTGATTTTTGCCATTGAAAAACATGTTTTTCATATACCAGAAATGTTTGAAGCTACTGACTGAATGAAAGGAGCTGGCATCTCACTCTCTTTGAATCTTCTTTATCATGCTAGGATTAGCAGGAAAAAGCTAAAAATTTCAGAATTGCACCTTGCAATGTGGAGATATTACTGTTTGTGCATTTACAATATTCATTGATTTTTGCCATTGAAAAACATGTTTTTCATATACCAGAAATGTTTGAAGCTACTGACTGAATGAAAGGAGCTGGCATCTCACTCTCTTTGAATCTTCTTTATCATGCTAGGATTAACAGGAAAAAGCTAAAAATTTCAGAATTGCACCTTGCAATGTGGAGATATTACTGTTTGTGCATTTACAATATTCATTGAATTTTGCCATTGAAAAACATGTTTTTCATATACCAGAAATGTTTGAAGCTACTGACTGAATGAAAGGAGCTGGCATCTCACTCTCTTTGAATCTTCTTTATCATGCTAGGATTAGCAGGAAAAAGCAAAAAATTTCAGAATTGCACCTTGCAATGTGGAGATATTACTGTTTGTGCATTTACAATATTCATTGATTTTTGCCATTGAAAAACATGTTTTTCATATACCAGAAATGTTTGAAGCTACTGACTGAATGAAAGGAGCTGGCATCTCACTCTCTTTGAATCTTCTTTATCATGCTAGGATTAACAGGAAAAAGCAAAAAATTTCAGAATTGCACCGTGCAATGTGGAGATATTACTGTTTGTGCATTTACAATATTCATTGATTTTTGCCATTGAAAAACATGTTTTTCATATACCAGAAATGTTTGAAGCTACTGACTGAATGAAAGGAGCTGGCATCTCACTCTCTTTGAATCTTCTTTATCATGCTAGGATTAGCAGGAAAAAGCTAAAAATTTCAGAATTGCACCGTGCAATGTGGAGATATTACTGTTTGTGCATTTACAATATTCATTGATTTTTGCCATTGAAAAACATGTTTTTCATATACCAGAAATGTTTGAAGCTACTGACTGAATGAAAGGAGCTGGCATCTCACTCTCTTTGAATCTTCTTTATCATGCTAGGATTAACAGGAAAAAGCAAAAAATTTCAGAATTGCACCTTGCAATGTGGAGATATTACTGTTTGTGCATTTACAATATTCATTGATTTTTGCCATTGAAAAACATGTTTTTCATATACCAGAAATGTTTGAAGCTACTGACTGAATGAAAGGAGCTGGCATCTCACTCTCTTTGAATCTTCTTTATCATGCTAGGATTAGCAGGAAAAAGCTAAAAATTTCAGAATTGCACCGTGCAATGTGGAGATATTACTGTTTGTGCATTTACAATATTCATTGATTTTTGCCATTGAAAAACGTCCAGAAATGTTTGAAGCTACTGACTGAATGAAAGGAGCTGGCATCTCACTCTCTTTGAATCTTCTTTATCATGCTAGGATTAACAGGAAAAAGCAAAAAATTTCAGAATTGCACCTTGCAATGTGGAGATATTACTGTTTGTGCATTTACAATATTCATTGATTTTTGCCATTGAAAAACGTCCAGAAATGTTTGAAGCTACTGACTGAATGAAAGGAGCTGGCATCTCACTCTCTTTGAATCTTCTTTATCATGCTAGGATTAACAGGAAAAAGCAAAAAATTTCAGAATTGCACCTTGCAATGTGGAGATATTACTGTTTGTGCATTTACAATATTCATTGATTTTTGCCATTGAAAAACATGTTTTTCATATACCAGAAATGTTTGAAGCTACTGACTGAATGAAAGGAGCTGGCATCTCACTCTCTTTGAATCTTCTTTATCATGCTAGGATTAGCAGGAAAAAGCTAAAAATTTCAGAATTGCACCGTGCAATGTGGAGATATTACTGTTTGTGCATTTACAATATTCATTGATTTTTGCCATTGAAAAACATGTTTTTCATATACCAGAAATGTTTGAAGCTACTGACTGAATGAAAGGAGCTGGCATCTCACTCTCTTTGAATCTTCTTTATCATGCTAGGATTAACAGGAAAAAGCAAAAAATTTCAGAATTGCACCTTGCAATGTGGAGATATTACTGTTTGTGCATTTACAATATTCATTGATTTTTGCCATTGAAAAACATGTTTTTCATATACCAGAAATGTTTGAAGCTACTGACTGAATGAAAGGAGCTGGCATCTCACTCTCTTTGAATCTTCTTTATCATGCTAGGATTAGCAGGAAAAAGCTAAAAATTTCAGAATTGCACCGTGCAATGTGGAGATATTACTGTTTGTGCATTTACAATATTCATTGATTTTTGCCATTGAAAAACGTCCAGAAATGTTTGAAGCTACTGACTGAATGAAAGGAGCTGGCATCTCACTCTCTTTGAATCTTCTTTATCATGCTAGGATTAACAGGAAAAAGCAAAAAATTTCAGAATTGCACCTTGCAATGTGGAGATATTACTGTTTGTGCATTTACAATATTCATTGATTTTTGCCATTGAAAAACGTCCAGAAATGTTTGAAGCTACTGACTGAATGAAAGGAGCTGGCATCTCACTCTCTTTGAATCTTCTTTATCATGCTAGGATTAGCAGGAAAAAGCTAAAAATTTCAGAATTGCACAGTGCAATGTGGAGATATTACTGTTTGTGCATTTACAATATTCATTGATTTTTGCCATTGAAAAACATGTTTTTCATATACCAGAAATGTTTGAAGCTACTGACTGAATGAAAGGAGCTGGCATCTCACTCTCTTTGAATCTTCTTTATCATGCTAGGATTAACAGGAAAAAGCAAAAAATTTCAGAATTGCACCGTGCAATGTGGAGATATTACTGTTTGTGCATTTACAATATTCATTGATTTTTGCCATTGAAAAACATGTTTTTCATATACCAGAAATGTTTGAAGCTACTGACTGAATGAAAGGAGCTGGCATCTCACTCTCTTTGAATCTTCTTTATCATGCTAGGATTAGCAGGAAAAAGCTAAAAATTTCAGAATTGCACCGTGCAATGTGGAGATATTACTGTTTGTGCATTTACAATATTCATTGATTTTTGCCATTGAAAAACATGTTTTTCATATACCAGAAATGTTTGAAGCTACTGACTGAATGAAAGGAGCTGGCATCTCACTCTCTTTGAATCTTCTTTATCATGCTAGGATTAACAGGAAAAAGCAAAAAATTTCAGAATTGCACCTTGCAATGTGGAGATATTACTGTTTGTGCATTTACAATATTCATTGATTTTTGCCATTGAAAAACATGTTTTTCATATACCAGAAATGTTTGAAGCTACTGACTGAATGAAAGGAGCTGGCATCTCACTCTCTTTGAATCTTCTTTATCATGCTAGGATTAGCAGGAAAAAGCTAAAAATTTCAGAATTGCACCGTGCAATGTGGAGATATTACTGTTTGTGCATTTACAATATTCATTGATTTTTGCCATTGAAAAACGTCCAGAAATGTTTGAAGCTACTGACTGAATGAAAGGAGCTGGCATCTCACTCTCTTTGAATCTTCTTTATCATGCTAGGATTAACAGGAAAAAGCAAAAAATTTCAGAATTGCACCTTGCAATGTGGAGATATTACTGTTTGTGCATTTACAATATTCATTGATTTTTGCCATTGAAAAACGTCCAGAAATGTTTGAAGCTACTGACTGAATGAAAGGAGCTGGCATCTCACTCTCTTTGAATCTTCTTTATCATGCTAGGATTAACAGGAAAAAGCAAAAAATTTCAGAATTGCACCTTGCAATGTGGAGATATTACTGTTTGTGCATTTACAATATTCATTGATTTTTGCCATTGAAAAACATGTTTTTCATATACCAGAAATGTTTGAAGCTACTGACTGAATGAAAGGAGCTGGCATCTCACTCTCTTTGAATCTTCTTTATCATGCTAGGATTAGCAGGAAAAAGCTAAAAATTTCAGAATTGCACCGTGCAATGTGGAGATATTACTGTTTGTGCATTTACAATATTCATTGATTTTTGCCATTGAAAAACGTCCAGAAATGTTTGAAGCTACTGACTGAATGAAAGGAGCTGGCATCTCACTCTCTTTGAATCTTCTTTATCATGCTAGGATTAACAGGAAAAAGCAAAAAATTTCAGAATTGCACCTTGCAATGTGGAGATATTACTGTTTGTGCATTTACAATATTCATTGATTTTTGCCATTGAAAAACATGTTTTTCATATACCAGAAATGTTTGAAGCTACTGACTGAATGAAAGGAGCTGGCATCTCACTCTCTTTGAATCTTCTTTATCATGCTAGGATTAGCAGGAAAAAGCTAAAAATTTCAGAATTGCACCGTGCAATGTGGAGATATTACTGTTTGTGCATTTACAATATTCATTGATTTTTGCCATTGAAAAACATGTTTTTCATATACCAGAAATGTTTGAAGCTACTGACTGAATGAAAGGAGCTGGCATCTCACTCTCTTTGAATCTTCTTTATCATGCTAGGATTAGCAGGAAAAAGCTAAAAATTTCAGAATTGCACCTTGCAATGTGGAGATATTACTGTTTGTGCATTTACAATATTCATTGATTTTTGCCATTGAAAAACATGTTTTTCATATACCAGAAATGTTTGAAGCTACTGACTGAATGAAAGGAGCTGGCATCTCACTCTCTTTGAATCTTCTTTATCATGCTAGGATTAACAGGAAAAAGCTAAAAATTTCAGAATTGCACCTTGCAATGTGGAGATATTACTGTTTGTGCATTTACAATATTCATTGAATTTTGCCATTGAAAAACATGTTTTTCATATACCAGAAATGTTTGAAGCTACTGACTGAATGAAAGGAGCTGGCATCTCACTCTCTTTGAATCTTCTTTATCATGCTAGGATTAGCAGGAAAAAGCAAAAAATTTCAGAATTGCACCTTGCAATGTGGAGATATTACTGTTTGTGCATTTACAATATTCATTGATTTTTGCCATTGAAAAACATGTTTTTCATATACCAGAAATGTTTGAAGCTACTGACTGAATGAAAGGAGCTGGCATCTCACTCTCTTTGAATCTTCTTTATCATGCTAGGATTAACAGGAAAAAGCAAAAATTTCAGAATTGCACCGTGCAATGTGGAGATATTACTGTTTGTGCATTTACAATATTCATTGATTTTTGCCATTGAAAAACATGTTTTTCATATACCAGAAATGTTTGAAGCTACTGACTGAATGAAAGGAGCTGGCATCTCACTCTCTTTGAATCTTCTTTATCATGCTAGGATTAGCAGGAAAAAGCTAAAAATTTCAGAATTGCACCGTGCAATGTGGAGATATTACTGTTTGTGCATTTACAATATTCATTGATTTTTGCCATTGAAAAACATGTTTTTCATATACCAGAAATGTTTGAAGCTACTGACTGAATGAAAGGAGCTGGCATCTCACTCTCTTTGAATCTTCTTTATCATGCTAGGATTAACAGGAAAAAGCAAAAAATTTCAGAATTGCACCTTGCAATGTGGAGATATTACTGTTTGTGCATTTACAATATTCATTGATTTTTGCCATTGAAAAACATGTTTTTCATATACCAGAAATGTTTGAAGCTACTGACTGAATGAAAGGAGCTGGCATCTCACTCTCTTTGAATCTTCTTTATCATGCTAGGATTAGCAGGAAAAAGCTAAAAATTTCAGAATTGCACCGTGCAATGTGGAGATATTACTGTTTGTGCATTTACAATATTCATTGATTTTTGCCATTGAAAAACGTCCAGAAATGTTTGAAGCTACTGACTGAATGAAAGGAGCTGGCATCTCACTCTCTTTGAATCTTCTTTATCATGCTAGGATTAACAGGAAAAAGCAAAAAATTTCAGAATTGCACCTTGCAATGTGGAGATATTACTGTTTGTGCATTTACAATATTCATTGATTTTTGCCATTGAAAAACGTCCAGAAATGTTTGAAGCTACTGACTGAATGAAAGGAGCTGGCATCTCACTCTCTTTGAATCTTCTTTATCATGCTAGGATTAACAGGAAAAAGCAAAAAATTTCAGAATTGCACCTTGCAATGTGGAGATATTACTGTTTGTGCATTTACAATATTCATTGATTTTTGCCATTGAAAAACATGTTTTTCATATACCAGAAATGTTTGAAGCTACTGACTGAATGAAAGGAGCTGGCATCTCACTCTCTTTGAATCTTCTTTATCATGCTAGGATTAGCAGGAAAAAGCTAAAAATTTCAGAATTGCACCGTGCAATGTGGAGATATTACTGTTTGTGCATTTACAATATTCATTGATTTTTGCCATTGAAAAACGTCCAGAAATGTTTGAAGCTACTGACTGAATGAAAGGAGCTGGCATCTCACTCTCTTTGAATCTTCTTTATCATGCTAGGATTAACAGGAAAAAGCAAAAAATTTCAGAATTGCACCTTGCAATGTGGAGATATTACTGTTTGTGCATTTACAATATTCATTGATTTTTGCCATTGAAAAACATGTTTTTCATATACCAGAAATGTTTGAAGCTACTGACTGAATGAAAGGAGCTGGCATCTCACTCTCTTTGAATCTTCTTTATCATGCTAGGATTAGCAGGAAAAAGCTAAAAATTTCAGAATTGCACCGTGCAATGTGGAGATATTACTGTTTGTGCATTTACAATATTCATTGATTTTTGCCATTGAAAAACATGTTTTTCATATACCAGAAATGTTTGAAGCTACTGACTGAATGAAAGGAGCTGGCATCTCACTCTCTTTGAATCTTCTTTATCATGCTAGGATTAGCAGGAAAAAGCTAAAAATTTCAGAATTGCACCTTGCAATGTGGAGATATTACTGTTTGTGCATTTACAATATTCATTGATTTTTGCCATTGAAAAACATGTTTTTCATATACCAGAAATGTTTGAAGCTACTGACTGAATGAAAGGAGCTGGCATCTCACTCTCTTTGAATCTTCTTTATCATGCTAGGATTAACAGGAAAAAGCTAAAAATTTCAGAATTGCACCTTGCAATGTGGAGATATTACTGTTTGTGCATTTACAATATTCATTGAATTTTGCCATTGAAAAACATGTTTTTCATATACCAGAAATGTTTGAAGCTACTGACTGAATGAAAGGAGCTGGCATCTCACTCTCTTTGAATCTTCTTTATCATGCTAGGATTAGCAGGAAAAAGCAAAAAATTTCAGAATTGCACCTTGCAATGTGGAGATATTACTGTTTGTGCATTTACAATATTCATTGATTTTTGCCATTGAAAAACATGTTTTTCATATACCAGAAATGTTTGAAGCTACTGACTGAATGAAAGGAGCTGGCATCTCACTCTCTTTGAATCTTCTTTATCATGCTAGGATTAACAGGAAAAAGCAAAAAATTTCAGAATTGCACCGTGCAATGTGGAGATATTACTGTTTGTGCATTTACAATATTCATTGATTTTTGCCATTGAAAAACATGTTTTTCATATACCAGAAATGTTTGAAGCTACTGACTGAATGAAAGGAGCTGGCATCTCACTCTCTTTGAATCTTCTTTATCATGCTAGGATTAGCAGGAAAAAGCTAAAAATTTCAGAATTGCACCGTGCAATGTGGAGATATTACTGTTTGTGCATTTACAATATTCATTGATTTTTGCCATTGAAAAACATGTTTTTCATATACCAGAAATGTTTGAAGCTACTGACTGAATGAAAGGAGCTGGCATCTCACTCTCTTTGAATCTTCTTTATCATGCTAGGATTAACAGGAAAAAGCAAAAAATTTCAGAATTGCACCTTGCAATGTGGAGATATTACTGTTTGTGCATTTACAATATTCATTGATTTTTGCCATTGAAAAACATGTTTTTCATATACCAGAAATGTTTGAAGCTACTGACTGAATGAAAGGAGCTGGCATCTCACTCTCTTTGAATCTTCTTTATCATGCTAGGATTAGCAGGAAAAAGCTAAAAATTTCAGAATTGCACCGTGCAATGTGGAGATATTACTGTTTGTGCATTTACA
>NW_027369807.1:0-40163 GCF_046119375.1 Phyllobates terribilis
AATCTTTATCATGCTAAGAGGAGCAGGAAAAAGCAAAAAATTTCAGAATTGCACCTTGCAATGCGGAGAAATTACTGTTTGTGCATTTACAATATTCATTGATTTTTGCCATTGAAAAACATCATGTTATTCATATTCCAGAAATGATTGAAGCTACTGACTGAATGAAAGGAGCTGGCATCTCACTCTCTTTGAATCTTCTTTATCATGCTAAGAGGAGCAGGAAAAAGCAAAAAATTTCAGAATTGCACCTTGCAATGCGGAGAAATTACTGTTTGTGCATTTACAATATTCAATGATTTTTGCCATTGAAAAACGTCCAGAAATGATTGAAGCTACTGACTGAATGAAAGGAGCTGGCATCTCACTCTCTTTGAATCTTCTTTATCATGCTAAGAGGAGCAGGAAAAAGCAAAAATTTCAGAATTGCACCTTGCAATGCGGAGAAATTACTGTTTGTGCATTTACAATATTCATTGATTTTTGCCATTGAAAAACATCATGTTATTCATATACCAGAAATGTTTGAAGCTACTGACTGAATGAAAGGAGCTGGCATCTCACTCTCTTTGAATCTTCTTTATCATGCTAAGAGGAGCAGGAAAAAGCAAAAAATTTCAGAATTGCACCTTGCAATGCGGAGAAATTACTGTTTGTGCATTTACAATATTCATTGATTTTTGCCATTGAAAAACGTCCAGAAATGATTGAAGCTACTGACTGAATGAAAAGAGCTGGCATCTCACTCTCTTTGAATCTTGTTTATCACGCTAAGAGGAGCAGGAAAAAGCAAAAAATTTCAGAATTGCACCTTGCAATGCGGAGAAATTACTGTTTGTGCATTTACAATATTCATTGATTTTTGCCATTGAAAAACGTCCAGAAATGATTGAAGCTACTGACTGAATGAAAGGAGCTGGCATCTCACTCTCTTTGAATCTTCTTTATCATGCTAAGAGGAGCAGGAAAAAGCAAAAAATTTCAGAATTGCACCTTGCAATGCGGAGAAATTACTGTTTGTGCATTTACAATATTCATTGATTTTTGCCATTGAAAAACATCATGTTATTCATATACCAGAAATGATTGAAGCTACTGACTGAATGAAAGGAGCTGGCATCTCACTCTCTTTGAATCTTCTTTATCATGCTAAGAGGAGCAGGAAAAAGCAAAAAATTTCAGAATTGCACCTTGCAATGCGGAGAAATTACTGTTTGTGCATTTACAATATTCAATGATTTTTGCCATTGAAAAACGTCCAGAAATGATTGAAGCTACTGACTGAATGAAAGGAGCTGGCATCTCACTCTCTTTGAATCTTCTTTATCATGCTAAGAGGAGCAGGAAAAAGCAAAAAATTTCAGAATTGCACCTTGCAATGCGGAGAAATTACTGTTTGTGCATTTACAATATTCATTGATTTTTGCCATTGAAAAACATCATGTTATTCATATTCCAGAAATGATTGAAGCTACTGACTGAATGAAAGGAGCTGGCATCTCACTCTCTTTGAATCTTCTTTATCATGCTAAGAGGAGCAGGAAAAAGCAAAAAATTTCAGAATTGCACCTTGCAATGCGGAGAAATTACTGTTTGTGCATTTACAATATTCAATGATTTTTGCCATTGAAAAACGTCCAGAAATGATTGAAGCTACTGACTGAATGAAAGGAGCTGGCATCTCACTCTCTTTGAATCTTCTTTATCATGCTAAGAGGAGCAGGAAAAAGCAAAAAATTTCAGAATTGCACCTTGCAATGCGGAGAAATTACTGTTTGTGCATTTACAATATTCATTGATTTTTGCCATTGAAAAACATCATGTTATTCATATACCAGAAATGTTTGAAGCTACTGACTGAATGAAAGGAGCTGGCATCTCACTCTCTTTGAATCTTCTTTATCATGCTAAGAGGAGCAGGGAAAAAGCAAAAAATTTCAGAATTGCACCTTGCAATGCGGAGAAATTACTGTTTGTGCATTTACAATATTCATTGATTTTTGCCATTGAAAAACATCATGTTATTCATATACCAGAAATGTTTGAAGCTACTGACTGAATGAAAGGAGCTGGCATCTCACTCTCTTTGAATCTTCTTTATCATGCTAAGAGGAGCAGGAAAAAGCAAAAATTTCAGAATTGCACCTTGCAATGCGGAGAAATTACTGTTTGTGCATTTACAATATTCATTTATTTTTGCCATTGAAAAACGTCAGAAATGATTGAAGCTACTGACTGAATGAAAGGAGCTGGCATCTCACTCTCTTTGAATCTTCTTTATCATGCTAAGAGGAGCAGGAAAAAGCAAAAAATTTCAGAATTGCACCTTGCAATGCGGAGAAATTACTGTTTGTGCATTTACAATATTCATTGATTTTTGCCATTGAAAAATGTCCAGAAATGATTGAAGCTACTGACTGAATGAAAGGAGCTGGCATCTCACTCTCTTTGAATCTTCTTTATCATGCTAAGAGGAGCAGGAAAAAGCAAAAAATTTCAGAATTGCACCTTGCAATGCGGAGAAATTACTGTTTGTGCATTTACAATATTCATTGATTTTTGCCATTGAAAAACATCATGTTATTCATATACCAGAAATGATTGAAGCTACTGACTGAATGAAAGGAGCTGGCATCTCACTCTCTTTGAATCTTCTTTATCATGCTAAGAGGAGCAGGAAAAAGCAAAAAATTTCAGAATTGCACCTTGCAATGCGGAGAAATTACTGTTTGTGCATTTACAATATTCAATGATTTTTGCCATTGAAAAACGTCCAGAAATGATTGAAGCTACTGACTGAATGAAAGGAGCTGGCATCTCACTCTCTTTGAATCTTCTTTATCATGCTAAGAGGAGCAGGAAAAAGCAAAAAATTTCAGAATTGCACCTTGCAATGCGGAGAAATTACTGTTTGTGCATTTACAATATTCATTGATTTTTGCCATTGAAAAACATCATGTTATTCATATTCCAGAAATGATTGAAGCTACTGACTGAATGAAAGGAGCTGGCATCTCACTCTCTTTGAATCTTCTTTATCATGCTAAGAGGAGCAGGAAAAAGCAAAAAATTTCAGAATTGCACCTTGCAATGCGGAGAAATTACTGTTTGTGCATTTACAATATTCAATGATTTTTGCCATTGAAAAACGTCCAGAAATGATTGAAGCTACTGACTGAATGAAAGGAGCTGGCATCTCACTCTCTTTGAATCTTCTTTATCATGCTAAGAGGAGCAGGAAAAAGCAAAAAATTTCAGAATTGCACCTTGCAATGCGGAGAAATTACTGTTTGTGCATTTACAATATTCATTGATTTTTGCCATTGAAAAACATCATGTTATTCATATACCAGAAATGTTTGAAGCTACTGACTGAATGAAAGGAGCTGGCATCTCACTCTCTTTGAATCTTCTTTATCATGCTAAGAGGAGCAGGAAAAAGCAAAAAATTTCAGAATTGCACCTTGCAATGCGGAGAAATTACTGTTTGTGCATTTACAATATTCATTGATTTTTGCCATTGAAAAACCATGTTATTCATATACCAGAAATGTTTGAAGCTACTGACTGAATGAAAGGAGCTGGCATCTCACTCTCTTTGAATCTTCTTTATCATGCTAAGAGGAGCAGGAAAAAGCAAAAAATTTCAGAATTGCACCTTGCAATGCGGAGAAATTACTGTTTGTGCATTTACAATATTCATTTATTTTTGCCATTGAAAAACGTCCAGAAATGATTGAAGCTACTGACTGAATGAAAGGAGCTGGCATCTCACTCTCTTTGAATCTTCTTTATCATGCTAAGAGGAGCAGGAAAAAGCAAAAAATTTCAGAATTGCACCTTGCAATGCGGAGAAATTACTGTTTGTGCATTTACAATATTCATTGATTTTTGCCATTGAAAAACGTCCAGAAATGATTGAAGCTACTGACTGAATGAAAGGAGCTGGCATCTCACTCTCTTTGAATCTTCTTTATCATGCTAAGAGGAGCAGGAAAAAGCAAAAAATTTCAGAATTGCACCTTGCAATGCGGAGAAATTACTGTTTGTGCATTTACAATATTCATTGATTTTTGCCATTGAAAAACGTCCAGAAATGATTGAAGCTACTGACTGAATGAAAGGAGCTGGCATCTCACTCTCTTTGAATCTTCTTTATCATGCTAAGAGGAGCAGGAAAAAGCAAAAAATTTCAGAATTGCACCTTGCAATGCGGAGAAATTACTGTTTGTGCATTTACAATATTCATTGATTTTTGCCATTGAAAAACATCATGTTATTCATATACCAGAAATGATTGAAGCTACTGACTGAATGAAAGGAGCTGGCATCTCACTCTCTTTGAATCTTCTTTATCATGCTAAGAGGAGCAGGAAAAAGCAAAAAATTTCAGAATTGCACCTTGCAATGCGGAGAAATTACTGTTTGTGCATTTACAATATTCAATGATTTTTGCCATTGAAAAACGTCCAGAAATGATTGAAGCTACTGACTGAATGAAAGGAGCTGACATCTCACTCTCTTTGAATCTTCTTTATCATGCTAAGAGGAGCAGGAAAAAGCAAAAAATTTCAGAATTGCACCTTGCAATGCGGAGAAATTACTGTTTGTGCATTTACAATATTCATTGATTTTTGCCATTGAAAAACATCATGTTATTCATATTCCAGAAATGATTGAAGCTACTGACTGAATGAAAGGAGCTGGCATCTCACTCTCTTTGAATCTTCTTTATCATGCTAAGAGGAGCAGGAAAAAGCAAAAAATTTCAGAATTGCACCTTGCAATGCGGAGAAATTACTGTTTGTGCATTTACAATATTCAATGATTTTTGCCATTGAAAAACGTCCAGAAATGATTGAAGCTACTGACTGAATGAAAGGAGCTGGCATCTCACTCTCTTTGAATCTTCTTTATCATGCTAAGAGGAGCAGGAAAAAGCAAAAAATTTCAGAATTGCACCTTGCAATGCGGAGAAATTACTGTTTGTGCATTTACAATATTCATTGATTTTTGCCATTGAAAAACATCATGTTATTCATATTCCAGAAATGATTGAAGCTACTGACTGAATGAAAGGAGCTGGCATCTCACTCTCTTTGAATCTTCTTTATCATGCTGAGGAGCAGGAAAAAGCAAAAAATTTCAGAATTGCACCTTGCAATGCGGAGAAATTACTGTTTGTGCATTTACAATATTCAATGATTTTTGCCATTGAAAAACGTCCAGAAATGATTGAAGCTACTGACTGAATGAAAGGAGCTGGCATCTCACTCTCTTTGAATCTTCTTTATCATGCTAAGAGGAGCAGGAAAAAGCAAAAAATCTCAGAATTGCACCTTGCAATGCGGAGAAATTACTGTTTGTGCATTTACAATATTCATTGATTTTTGCCATTGAAAAACATCATGTTATTCATATTCCAGAAATGATTGAAGCTACTGACTGAATGAAAGGAGCTGGCATCTCACTCTCTTTGAATCTTCTTTATCATGCTAAGAGGAGCAGGAAAAAGCAAAAAATTTCAGAATTGCACCTTGCAATGCGGAGAAATTACTGTTTGTGCATTTACAATATTCAATGATTTTTGCCATTGAAAAACGTCCAGAAATGATTGAAGCTACTGACTGAATGAAAGGAGCTGGCATCTCACTCTCTTTGAATCTTCTTTATCATGCTAAGAGGAGCAGGAAAAAGCAAAAAATCTCAGAATTGCACCTTGCAATGCGGAGAAATTACTGTTTGTGCATTTACAATATTCATTGATTTTTGCCATTGAAAAACATCATGTTATTCATATTCCAGAAATGATTGAAGCTACTGACTGAATGAAAGGAGCTGGCATCTCACTCTCTTTGAATCTTCTTTATCATGCTAAGAGGAGCAGGAAAAAGCAAAAAATTTCAGAATTGCACCTTGCAATGCGGAGAAATTACTGTTTGTGCATTTACAATATTCAATGATTTTTGCCATTGAAAAACGTCCAGAAATGATTGAAGCTACTGACTGAATGAAAGGAGCTGGCATCTCACTCTCTTTGAATCTTCTTTATCATGCTAAGAGGAGCAGGAAAAAGCAAAAAATTTCAGAATTGCACCTTGCAATGCGGAGAAATTACTGTTTGTGCATTTACAATATTCATTGATTTTTGCCATTGAAAAACATCATGTTATTCATATACCAGAAATGTTTGAAGCTACTGACTGAATGAAAGGAGCTGGCATCTCACTCTCTTTGAATCTTCTTTATCATGCTAAGAGGAGCAGGAAAAAGCAAAAAATTTCAGAATTGCACCTTGCAATGCGGAGAAATTACTGTTTGTGCATTTACAATATTCATTGATTTTTGCCATTGAAAAACGTCCAGAAATGATTGTAGCTACTGACTGAATGAAAGGAGCTGGCATCTCACTCTCTTTGAATCTTCTTTAACATGCTAAGAGGAGCAGGAAAAAGCAAAAAATTTCAGAATTGCACCTTGCAATGCGGAGAAATTACTGTTTGTGCATTTACAATATTCATTGATTTTTGCCATTGAAAAACGTCCAGAAATGATTGAAGCTACTGACTGAATGAAAGGAGCTGGCATCTCACTCTCTTTGAATCTTCTTTATCATGCTAAGAGGAGCAGGAAAAAGCAAAAAATTTCAGAATTGCACCTTGCAATGCGGAGAAATTACTGTTTGTGCATTTACAATATTCATTGATTTTTGCCATTGAAAAACATCATGTTATTCATATTCCAGAAATGATTGAAGCTACTGACTGAATGAAAGGAGCTGGCATCTCAGTCTCTTTGAATCTTCTTTATCATGCTAAGAGGAGCAGGAAAAAGCAAAAAATTTCAGAATTGCACCTTGCAATGCGGAGAAATTACTGTTTGTGCATTTACAATATTCAATGATTTTTGCCATTGAAAAACGTCCAGAAATGATTGAAGCTACTGACTGAATGAAAGGAGCTGGCATCTCACTCTCTTTGAATCTTCTTTATCATGCTAAGAGGAGCAGGAAAAAGCAAAAAATCTCAGAATTGCACCTTGCAATGCGGAGAAATTACTGTTTGTGCATTTACAATATTCATTGATTTTTGCCATTGAAAAACATCATGTTATTCATATACCAGAAATGTTTGAAGCTACTGACTGAATGAAAGGAGCTGGCATCTCACTCTCTTTGAATCTTCTTTATCATGCTAAGAGGAGCAGGAAAAAGCAAAAAATTTCAGAATTGCACCTTGCAATGCGGAGAAATTACTGTTTGTGTATTTACAATATTCATTGATTTTTGCCATTGAAAAACGTCCAGAAATGATTGTAGCTACTGACTGAATGAAAGGAGCTGGCATCTCACTCTCTTTGAATCTTCTTTATCATGCTAAGAGGAGCAGGAAAAAGCAAAAAATTTCAGAATTGCACCTTGCAATGCGGAGAAATTACTGTTTGTGCATTTACAATATTCATTGATTTTTGCCATTGAAAAACGTCCAGAAATGATTGAAGCTACTGACTGAATGAAAGGAGCTGGCATCTCACTCTCTTTGAATCTTGTTTATCATGCTAAGAGGAGCAGGAAAAAGCAAAAAATTTCAGAATTGCATCTTGCAATGCGGAGAAATTACTGTTTGTGCATTTACAATATTCATTGATTTTTGCCATTGAAAAACGTCCAGAAATGATTGAAGCTACTGACTGAATGAAAGGAGCTGGCATCTCACTCTCTTTGAATCTTCTTTATCATGCTAAGAGGAGCAGGAAAAAGCAAAAAATTTCAGAATTGCACCTTGCAATGCGGAGAAATTACTGTTTGTGCATTTACAATATTCATTGATTTTTGCCATTGAAAAACATCATGTTATTCATATTCCAGAAATGATTGAAGCTACTGACTGAATGAAAGGAGCTGGCATCTCACTCTCTTTGAATCTTCTTTATCATGCTAAGAGGAGCAGGAAAAAGCAAAAAATTTCAGAATTGCACCTTGCAATGCGGAGAAATTACTGTTTGTGCATTTACAATATTCAATGATTTTTGCCATTGAAAAACGTCCAGAAATGATTGAAGCTACTGACTGAATGAAAGGAGCTGGCATCTCACTCTCTTTGAATCTTCTTTATCATGCTAAGAGGAGCAGGAAAAAGCAAAAAATTTCAGAATTGCACCTTGCAATGCGGAGAAATTACTGTTTGTGCATTTACAATATTCATTGATTTTTGCCATTGAAAAACATCATGTTATTCATATACCAGAAATGTTTGAAGCTACTGACTGAATGAAAGGAGCTGGCATCTCACTCTCTTTGAATCTTCTTTATCATGCTAAGAGGAGCAGGAAAAAGCAAAAAATTTCAGAATTGCACCTTGCAATGCGGAGAAATTACTGTTTGTGCATTTACAATATTCATTGATTTTTGCCATTGAAAAACGTCCAGAAATGATTGTAGCTACTGACTGAATGAAAGGAGCTGGCATCTCACTCTCTTTGAATCTTCTTTATCATGCTAAGAGGAGCAGGAAAAAGCAAAAAATTTCAGAATTGCACCTTGCAATGCGGAGAAATTACTGTTTGTGCATTTACAATATTCATTGATTTTTGCCATTGAAAAACGTCCAGAAATGATTGAAGCTACTGACTGAATGAAAGGAGCTGGCATCTCACTCTCTTTGAATCTTCTTTATCATGCTAAGAGGAGCAGGAAAAAGCAAAAAATTTCAGAATTGCACCTTGCAATGCGGAGAAATTACTGTTTGTGCATTTACAATATTCATTGATTTTTGCCATTGAAAAACGTCCAGAAATGATTGAAGCTACTGACTGAATGAAAGGAGCTGGCATCTCACTCTTTGAATCTTCTTTATCATGCTAAGAGGAGCAGGAAAAAGCAAAAAATTTCAGAATTGCACCTTGCAATGCGGAGAAATTACTGTTTGTGCATTTACAATATTCATTGATTTTTGCCATTGAAAAACATCATGTTATTCATATACCAGAAATGTTTGAAGCTACTGACTGAATGAAAGGAGCTGGCATCTCACTCTCTTTGAGTCTTCTTTATCATGCTAAGAGGAGCAGAAAAAAGCAAAAAATTTCAGAATTGCACCTTGCAATGCGGAGAAATTACTGTTTGTGCATTTACAATATTCATTGATTTTTGCCATTGAAAAACATCATGTTATTCATATTCCAGAAATGATTGAAGCTACTGACTGAATGAAAGGAGCTGGCATCTCACTCTCTTTGAATCTTCTTTATCATGCTAAGAGGAGCAGGAAAAAGCAAAAAATTTCAGAATTGCACCTTGCAATGCGGAGAAATTACTGTTTGTGCATTTACAATATTCAATGATTTTTGCCATTGAAAAACGTCCAGAAATGATTGAAGCTACTGACTGAATGAAAGGAGCTGGCATCTCACTCTCTTTGAATCTTCTTTATCATGCTAAGAGGAGCAGGAAAAAGCAAAAAATTTCAGAATTGCACCTTGCAATGCGGAGAAATTACTGTTTGTGCATTTACAATATTCATTGATTTTTGCCATTGAAAAACATCATGTTATTCATATTCCAGAAATGATTGAAGCTACTGACTGAATGAAAGGAGCTGGCATCTCACTCTCTTTGAATCTTCTTTATCATGCTGAGGAGCAGGAAAAAGCAAAAAATTTCAGAATTGCACCTTGCAATGCGGAGAAATTACTGTTTGTGCATTTACAATATTCAATGATTTTTGCCATTGAAAAACGTCCAGAAATGATTGAAGCTACTGACTGAATGAAAGGAGCTGGCATCTCACTCTCTTTGAATCTTCTTTATCATGCTAAGAGGAGCAGGAAAAAGCAAAAAATCTCAGAATTGCACCTTGCAATGCGGAGAAATTACTGTTTGTGCATTTACAATATTCATTGATTTTTGCCATTGAAAAACATCATGTTATTCATATTCCAGAAATGATTGAAGCTACTGACTGAATGAAAGGAGCTGGCATCTCACTCTCTTTGAATCTTCTTTATCATGCTAAGAGGAGCAGGAAAAAGCAAAAAATTTCAGAATTGCACCTTGCAATGCGGAGAAATTACTGTTTGTGCATTTACAATATTCAATGATTTTTGCCATTGAAAAACGTCCAGAAATGATTGAAGCTACTGACTGAATGAAAGGAGCTGGCATCTCACTCTCTTTGAATCTTCTTTATCATGCTAAGAGGAGCAGGAAAAAGCAAAAAATTTCAGAATTGCACCTTGCAATGCGGAGAAATTACTGTTTGTGCATTTACAATATTCATTGATTTTTGCCATTGAAAAACATCATGTTATTCATATACCAGAAATGTTTGAAGCTACTGACTGAATGAAAGGAGCTGGCATCTCACTCTCTTTGAATCTTCTTTATCATGCTAAGAGGAGCAGGAAAAAGCAAAAAATTTCAGAATTGCACCTTGCAATGCGGAGAAATTACTGTTTGTGCATTTACAATATTCATTGATTTTTGCCATTGAAAAACGTCCAGAAATGATTGTAGCTACTGACTGAATGAAAGGAGCTGGCATCTCACTCTCTTTGAATCTTCTTTAACATGCTAAGAGGAGCAGGAAAAAGCAAAAAATTTCAGAATTGCACCTTGCAATGCGGAGAAATTACTGTTTGTGCATTTACAATATTCATTGATTTTTGCCATTGAAAAACGTCCAGAAATGATTGAAGCTACTGACTGAATGAAAGGAGCTGGCATCTCACTCTCTTTGAATCTTCTTTATCATGCTAAGAGGAGCAGGAAAAAGCAAAAAATTTCAGAATTGCACCTTGCAATGCGGAGAAATTACTGTTTGTGCATTTACAATATTCATTGATTTTTGCCATTGAAAAACATCATGTTATTCATATTCCAGAAATGATTGAAGCTACTGACTGAATGAAAGGAGCTGGCATCTCAGTCTCTTTGAATCTTCTTTATCATGCTAAGAGGAGCAGGAAAAAGCAAAAAATTTCAGAATTGCACCTTGCAATGCGGAGAAATTACTGTTTGTGCATTTACAATATTCAATGATTTTTGCCATTGAAAAACGTCCAGAAATGATTGAAGCTACTGACTGAATGAAAGGAGCTGGCATCTCACTCTCTTTGAATCTTCTTTATCATGCTAAGAGGAGCAGGAAAAAGCAAAAAATCTCAGAATTGCACCTTGCAATGCGGAGAAATTACTGTTTGTGCATTTACAATATTCATTGATTTTTGCCATTGAAAAACATCATGTTATTCATATACCAGAAATGTTTGAAGCTACTAACTGAATGAAAGGAGCTGGCATCTCACTCTCTTTGAATCTTCTTTATCATGCTAAGAGGAGCAGGAAAAAGCAAAAAATTTCAGAATTGCACCTTGCAATGCGGAGAAATTACTGTTTGTGCATTTACAATATTCATTGATTTTTGCCATTGAAAAACGTCCAGAAATGATTGAAGCTACTGACTGAATGAAAGGAGCTGGCATCTCACTCTCTTTGAATCTTCTTTATCATGCTAAGAGGAGCAGGAAAAAGCAAAAAATTTCAGAATTGCACCTTGCAATGCGGAGAAATTACTGTTTGTGCATTTACAATATTCATTGATTTTTGCCATTGAAAAACGTCCAGAAATGATTGAAGCTACTGACTGAATGAAAAGAGCTGGCATCTCACTCTCTTTGAATCTTGTTTATCACGCTAAGAGGAGCAGGAAAAAGCAAAAAATTTCAGAATTGCACCTTGCAATGCGGAGAAATTACTGTTTGTGCATTTACAATATTCATTGATTTTTGCCATTGAAAAACGTCCAGAAATGATTGAAGCTACTGACTGAATGAAAGGAGCTGGCATCTCACTCTCTTTGAATCTTCTTTATCATGCTAAGAGGAGCAGGAAAAAGCAAAAAATTTCAGAATTGCACCTTGCAATGCGGAGAAATTACTGTTTGTGCATTTACAATATTCATTGATTTTTGCCATTGAAAAACATCATGTTATTCATATACCAGAAATGTTTGAAGCTACTGACTGAATGAAAGGAGCTGGCATCTCACTCTCTTTGAGTCTTCTTTATCATGCTAAGAGGAGCAGAAAAAAGCAAAAAATTTCAGAATTGCACCTTGCAATGCGGAGAAATTACTGTTTGTGCATTTACAATATTCATTGATTTTTGCCATTGAAAAACATCATGTTATTCATATTCCAGAAATGATTGAAGCTACTGACTGAATGAAAGGAGCTGGCATCTCACTCTCTTTGAATCTTCTTTATCATGCTAAGAGGAGCAGGAAAAAGCAAAAAATTTCAGAATTGCACCTTGCAATGCGGAGAAATTACTGTTTGTGCATTTACAATATTCAATGATTTTTGCCATTGAAAAACGTCCAGAAATGATTGAAGCTACTGACTGAATGAAAGGAGCTGGCATCTCACTCTCTTTGAATCTTCTTTATCATGCTAAGAGGAGCAGGAAAAAGCAAAAAATTTCAGAATTGCACCTTGCAATGCGGAGAAATTACTGTTTGTGCATTTACAATATTCATTGATTTTTGCCATTGAAAAACGTCCAGAAATGATTGAAGCTACTGACTGAATGAAAAGAGCTGGCATCTCACTCTCTTTGAATCTTGTTTATCACGCTAAGAGGAGCAGGAAAAAGCAAAAAATTTCAGAATTGCACCTTGCAATGCGGAGAAATTACTGTTTGTGCATTTACAATATTCATTGATTTTTGCCATTGAAAAACGTCCAGAAATGATTGAAGCTACTGACTGAATGAAAGGAGCTGGCATCTCACTCTCTTTGAATCTTCTTTATCATGCTAAGAGGAGCAGGAAAAAGCAAAAAATTTCAGAATTGCACCTTGCAATGCGGAGAAATTACTGTTTGTGCATTTACAATATTCATTGATTTTTGCCATTGAAAAACATCATGTTATTCATATACCAGAAATGTTTGAAGCTACTGACTGAATGAAAGGAGCTGGCATCTCACTCTCTTTGAGTCTTCTTTATCATGCTAAGAGGAGCAGAAAAAAGCAAAAAATTTCAGAATTGCACCTTGCAATGCGGAGAAATTACTGTTTGTGCATTTACAATATTCATTGATTTTTGCCATTGAAAAACATCATGTTATTCATATTCCAGAAATGATTGAAGCTACTGACTGAATGAAAGGAGCTGGCATCTCACTCTCTTTGAATCTTCTTTATCATGCTAAGAGGAGCAGGAAAAAGCAAAAAATTTCAGAATTGCACCTTGCAATGCGGAGAAATAACTGTTTGTGCATTTACAATATTCAATGATTTTTGCCATTGAAAAACGTCCAGAAATGATTGAAGCTACTGACTGAATGAAAGGAGCTGGCATCTCACTCTCTTTGAATCTTCTTTATCATGCTAAGAGGAGCAGGAAAAAGCAAAAAATTTCAGAATTGCACCTTGCAATGCGAAGAAATTACTGTTTGTGCATTTACAATATTCATTGATTTTTGCCATTGAAAAACATCATGTTATTCATATACCAGAAATGTTTGAAGCTACTGACTGAATGAAAGGAGCTGGCATCTCACTCTCTTTGAATCTTCTTTATCATGCTAAGAGGAGCAGGAAAAAGCAAAAAATTTCAGAATTGCACCTTGCAATGCGGAGAAATTACTGTTTGTGCATTTACAATATTCATTGATTTTTGCCATTGAAAAACGTCCAGAAATGATTGTAGCTACTGACTGAATGAAAGGAGCTGGCATCTCACTCTCTTTGAATCTTCTTTATCATGCTAAGAGGAGCAGGAAAAAGCAAAAAATTTCAGAATTGCACCTTGCAATGCGGAGAAATTACTGTTTGTGCATTTACAATATTCATTGATTTTTGCCATTGAAAAACGTCCAGAAATGATTGAAGCTACTGACTGAATGAAAGGAGCTGGCATCTCACTCTCTTTGAATCTTGTTTATCATGCTAAGAGGAGCAGGAAAAAGCAAAAAATTTCAGAATTGCACCTTGCAATGCGGAGAAATTACTGTTTGTGCATTTACAATATTCATTGATTTTTGCCATTGAAAAACGTCCAGAAATGATTGAAGCTACTGACTGAATGAAAGGAGCTGGCATCTCACTCTCTTTGAATCTTCTTTATCATGCTAAGAGGAGCAGGAAAAAGCAAAAAATTTCAGAATTGCACCTTGCAATGCGGAGAAATTACTGTTTGTGCATTTACAATATTCATTGATTTTTGCCATTGAAAAACATCATGTTATTCATATACCAGAAATGTTTGAAGCTACTGACTGAATGAAAGGAGCTGGCATCTCACTCTCTTTGAGTCTTCTTTATCATGCTAAGAGGAGCAGAAAAAAGCAAAAAATTTCAGAATTGCACCTTGCAATGCGGAGAAATTACTGTTTGTGCATTTACAATATTCATTGATTTTTGCCATTGAAAAACATCATGTTATTCATATACCAGAAATGTTTGAAGCTACTGACTGAATGAAAGGAGCTGGCATCTCACTCTCTTTGAATCTTCTTTATCATGCTAAGAGGAGCAGGAAAAAGCAAAAAATTTCAGAATTGCACCTTGCAATGCGGAGAAATTACTGTTTGTGCATTTACAATATTCATTGATTTTTGCCATTGAAAAACGTCCAGAAATGATTGTAGCTACTGACTGAATGAAAGGAGCTGGCATCTCACTCTCTTTGAATCTTCTTTATCATGCTAAGAGGAGCAGGAAAAAGCAAAAAATTTCAGAATTGCACCTTGCAATGCGGAGAAATTACTGTTTGTGCATTTACAATATTCATTGATTTTTGCCATTGAAAAACGTCCAGAAATGATTGAAGCTACTGACTGAATGAAAGGAGCTGGCATCTCACTCTCTTTGAATCTTGTTTATCATGCTAAGAGGAGCAGGAAAAAGCAAAAAATTTCAGAATTGCACCTTGCAATGCGGAGAAATTACTGTTTGTGCATTTACAATATTCATTGATTTTTGCCATTGAAAAACGTCCAGAAATGATTGAAGCTACTGACTGAATGAAAGGAGCTGGCATCTCACTCTCTTTGAATCTTCTTTATCATGCTAAGAGGAGCAGGAAAAAGCAAAAAATTTCAGAATTGCACCTTGCAATGCGGAGAAATTACTGTTTGTGCATTTACAATATTCATTGATTTTTGCCATTGAAAAACATCATGTTATTCATATACCAGAAATGTTTGAAGCTACTGACTGAATGAAAGGAGCTGGCATCTCACTCTCTTTGAGTCTTCTTTATCATGCTAAGAGGAGCAGAAAAAAGCAAAAAATTTCAGAATTGCACCTTGCAATGCGGAGAAATTACTGTTTGTGCATTTACAATATTCATTGATTTTTGCCATTGAAAAACGTCCAGAAATGATTGAAGCTACTGACTGAATGAAAGGAGCTGGCATCTCACTCTCTTTGAATCTTGTTTATCATGCTAAGAGGAGCAGGAAAAAGCAAAAAATTTCAGAATTGCACCTTGCAATGCGGAGAAATTACTGTTTGTGCATTTACAATATTCATTGATTTTTGCCATTGAAAAACGTCCAGAAATGATTGAAGCTACTGACTGAATGAAAGGAGCTGGCATCTCACTCTCTTTGAATCTTCTTTATCATGCTAAGAGGAGCAGGAAAAAGCAAAAAATTTCAGAATTGCACCTTGCAATGCGGAGAAATTACTGTTTGTGCATTTACAATATTCATTGATTTTTGCCATTGAAAAACATCATGTTATTCATATACCAGAAATGATTGAAGCTACTGACTGAATGAAAGGAGCTGGCATCTCACTCTCTTTGAATCTTCTTTATCATGCTAAGAGGAGCAGGAAAAAGCAAAAAATTTCAGAATTGCACCTTGCAATGCGGAGAAATTACTGTTTGTGCATTTACAATATTCATTGATTTTTGCCATTGAAAAACGTCCAGAAATGATTGAAGCTACTGACTGAATGAAAAGAGCTGGCATCTCACTCTCTTTGAATCTTGTTTATCACGCTAAGAGGAGCAGGAAAAAGCAAAAAATTTCAGAATTGCACCTTGCAATGCGGAGAAATTACTGTTTGTGCATTTACAATATTCATTGATTTTTGCCATTGAAAAACGTCCAGAAATGATTGAAGCTACTGACTGAATGAAAGGAGCTGGCATCTCACTCTCTTTGAATCTTCTTTATCATGCTAAGAGGAGCAGGAAAAAGCAAAAAATTTCAGAATTGCACCTTGCAATGCGGAGAAATTACTGTTTGTGCATTTACAATATTCATTGATTTTTGCCATTGAAAAACATCATGTTATTCATATACCAGAAATGATTGAAGCTACTGACTGAATGAAAGGAGCTGGCATCTCACTCTCTTTGAATCTTCTTTATCATGCTAAGAGGAGCAGGAAAAAGCAAAAAATTTCAGAATTGCACCTTGCAATGCGGAGAAATTACTGTTTGTGCATTTACAATATTCAATGATTTTTGCCATTGAAAAACGTCCAGAAATGATTGAAGCTACTGACTGAATGAAAGGAGCTGGCATCTCACTCTCTTTGAATCTTCTTTATCATGCTAAGAGGAGCAGGAAAAAGCAAAAAATTTCAGAATTGCACCTTGCAATGCGGAGAAATTACTGTTTGTGCATTTACAATATTCATTGATTTTTGCCATTGAAAAACATCATGTTATTCCTATTCCAGAAATGATTGAAGCTACTGACTGAATGAAAGGAGCTGGCATCTCACTCTCTTTGAATCTTCTTTATCATGCTAAGAGGAGCAGGAAAAAGCAAAAAATTTCAGAATTGCACCTTGCAATGCGGAGAAATTACTGTTTGTGCATTTACAATATTCAATGATTTTTGCCATTGAAAAACGTCCAGAAATGATTGAAGCTACTGACTGAATGAAAGGAGCTGGCATCTCACTCTCTTTGAATCTTCTTTATCATGCTAAGAGGAGCAGGAAAAAGCAAAAAATTTCAGAATTGCACCTTGCAATGCGGAGAAATTACTGTTTGTGCATTTACAATATTCATTGATTTTTGCCATTGAAAAACATCATGTTATTCATATACCAGAAATGTTTGAAGCTACTGACTGAATGAAAGGAGCTGGCATCTCACTCTCTTTGAATCTTCTTTATCATGCTAAGAGGAGCAGGAAAAAGCAAAAAATTTCAGAATTGCACCTTGCAATGCGGAGAAATTACTGTTTGTGCATTTACAATATTCATTTATTTTTGCCATTGAAAAACGTCCAGAAATGATTGAAGCTACCGACTGAATGAAAGGAGCTGGCATCTCACTCTCTTTGAATCTTCTTTATCATGCTAAGAGGAGCAGGAAAAAGCAAAAAATTTCAGAATTGCACCTTGCAATGCGGAGAAATTACTGTTTGTGCATTTACAATATTCATTGATTTTTGCCATTGAAAAACATCATGTTATTCATATTCCAGAAATGATTGAAGCTACTGACTGAATGAAAGGAGCTGGCATCTCACTCTCTTTGAATCTTCTTTATCATGCTAAGAGGAGCAGGAAAAAGCAAAAAATTTCAGAATTGCACCTTGCAATGCGGAGAAATTACTGTTTGTGCATTTACAATATTCAATGATTTTTGCCATTGAAAAACGTCCAGAAATGATTGAAGCTACTGACTGAATGAAAGGAGCTGGCATCTCACTCTCTTTGAATCTTCTTTATCATGCTAAGAGGAGCAGGAAAAAGCAAAAAATTTCAGAATTGCACCTTGCAATGCGGAGAAATTACTGTTTGTGCATTTACAATATTCATTGATTTTTGCCATTGAAAAACATCATGTTATTCATATACCAGAAATGTTTGAAGCTACTGACTGAATGAAAGGAGCTGGCATCTCACTCTCTTTGAATCTTCTTTATCATGCTAAGAGGAGCAGGAAAAAGCAAAAAATTTCAGAATTGCACCTTGCAATGCGGAGAAATTACTGTTTGTGCATTTACAATATTCATTTATTTTTGCCATTGAAAAACGTCCAGAAATGATTGAAGCTACTGACTGAATGAAAGGAGCTGGCATCTCACTCTCTTTGAATCTTCTTTATCATGCTAAGAGGAGCAGGAAAAAGCAAAAAATTTCAGAATTGCACCTTGCAATGCGGAGAAATTACTGTTTGTGCATTTACAATATTCATTGATTTTTGCCATTGAAAAACGTCCAGAAATGATTGAAGCTACTGACTGAATGAAAGGAGCTGGCATCTCACTCTCTTTGAATCTTCTTTATCATGCTAAGAGGAGCAGGAAAAAGCAAAAAATTTCAGAATTGCACCTTGCAATGCGGAGAAATTACTGTTTGTGCATTTACAATATTCATTGATTTTTGCCATTGAAAAACGTCCAGAAATGATTGAAGCTACTGACTGAATGAAAGGAGCTGGCATCTCACTCTCTTTGAATCTTCTTTATCATGCTAAGAGGAGCAGGAAAAAGCAAAAAATTTCAGAATTGCACCTTGCAATGCGGAGAAATTACTGTTTGTGCATTTACAATATTCATTGATTTTTGCCATTGAAAAACATCATGTTATTCATATTCCAGAAATGATTGAAGCTACTGACTGAATGAAAGGAGCTGGCATCTCACTCTCTTTGAATCTTCTTTATCATGCTAAGAGGAGCAGGAAAAAGCAAAAAATTTCAGAATTGCACCTTGCAATGCGGAGAAATTACTGTTTGTGCATTTACAATATTCAATGATTTTTGCCATTGAAAAACGTCCAGAAATGATTGAAGCTACTGACTGAATGAAAGGAGCTGGCATCTCACTCTCTTTGAATCTTCTTTATCATGCTAAGAGGAGCAGGAAAAAGCAAAATATTTCAGAATTGCACCTTGCAATGCGGAGAAATTACTGTTTGTGCATTTACAATTTTCATTGATTTTTGCCATTGAAAAACATCATGTTATTCATATACCAGAAATGTTTGAAGCTACTGACTGAATGAAAGGAGCTGGCATCTCACTCTCTTTGAATCTTCTTTATCATGCTAAGAGGAGCAGGAAAAAGCAAAAAATTTCAGAATTGCACCTTGCAATGCGGAGAAATTACTGTTTGTGCATTTACAATATTCATTGATTTTTGCCATTGAAAAACGTCCAGAAATGATTGAAGCTACTGACTGAATGAAAAGAGCTGGCATCTCACTCTCTTTGAATCTTGTTTATCACGCTAAGAGGAGCAGGAAAAAGCAAAAAATTTCAGAATTGCACCTTGCAATGCGGAGAAATTACTGTTTGTGCATTTACAATATTCATTGATTTTTGCCATTGAAAAACGTCCAGAAATGATTGAAGCTACTGACTGAATGAAAGGAGCTGGCATCTCACTCTCTTTGAATCTTCTTTATCATGCTAAGAGGAGCAGGAAAAAGCAAAAAATTTCAGAATTGCACCTTGCAATGCGGAGAAATTACTGTTTGTGCATTTACAATATTCATTGATTTTTGCCATTGAAAAACATCATGTTATTCATATACCAGAAATGATTGAAGCTACTGACTGAATGAAAGGAGCTGGCATCTCACTCTCTTTGAATCTTCTTTATCATGCTAAGAGGAGCAGGAAAAAGCAAAAAATTTCAGAATTGCACCTTGCAATGCGGAGAAATTACTGTTTGTGCATTTACAATATTCAATGATTTTTGCCATTGAAAAACGTCCAGAAATGATTGAAGCTACTGACTGAATGAAAGGAGCTGGCATCTCACTCTCTTTGAATCTTCTTTATCATGCTAAGAGGAGCAGGAAAAAGCAAAAAATTTCAGAATTGCACCTTGCAATGCGGAGAAATTACTGTTTGTGCATTTACAATATTCATTGATTTTTGCCATTGAAAAACATCATGTTATTCATATTCCAGAAATGATTGAAGCTACTGACTGAATGAAAGGAGCTGGCATCTCACTCTCTTTGAATCTTCTTTATCATGCTAAGAGGAGCAGGAAAAAGCAAAAAATTTCAGAATTGCACCTTGCAATGCGGAGAAATTACTGTTTGTGCATTTACAATATTCAATGATTTTTGCCATTGAAAAACGTCCAGAAATGATTGAAGCTACTGACTGAATGAAAGGAGCTGGCATCTCACTCTCTTTGAATCTTCTTTATCATGCTAAGAGGAGCAGGAAAAAGCAAAAAATTTCAGAATTGCACCTTGCAATGCGGAGAAATTACTGTTTGTGCATTTACAATATTCATTGATTTTTGCCATTGAAAAACATCATGTTATTCATATTCCAGAAATGATTGAAGCTACTGACTGAATGAAAGGAGCTGGCATCTCACTCTCTTTGAATCTTCTTTATCATGCTAAGAGGAGCAGGAAAAAGCAAAAAATTTCAGAATTGCACCTTGCAATGCGGAGAAATTACTGTTTGTGCATTTACAATATTCAATGATTTTTGCCATTGAAAAACGTCCAGAAATGATTGAAGCTACTGACTGAATGAAAGGAGCTGGCATCTCACTCTCTTTGAATCTTCTTTATCATGCTAAGAGGAGCAGGAAAAAGCAAAAAATTTCAGAATTGCACCTTGCAATGCGGAGAAATTACTGTTTGTGCATTTACAATATTCATTGATTTTTGCCATTGAAAAACATCATGTTATTCATATACCAGAAATGTTTGAAGCTACTGACTGAATGAAAGGAGCTGGCATCTCACTCTCTTTGAATCTTCTTTATCATGCTAAGAGGAGCAGGAAAAAGCAAAAAATTTCAGAATTGCACCTTGCAATGCGGAGAAATTACTGTTTGTGCATTTACAATATTCATTGATTTTTGCCATTGAAAAACGTCCAGAAATGATTGAAGCTACTGACTGAATGAAAAGAGCTGGCATCTCACTCTCTTTGAATCTTGTTTATCACGCTAAGAGGAGCAGGAAAAAGCAAAAAATTTCAGAATTGCACCTTGCAATGCGGAGAAATTACTGTTTGTGCATTTACAATATTCATTGATTTTTGCCATTGAAAAACGTCCAGAAATGATTGAAGCTACTGACTGAATGAAAGGAGCTGGCATCTCACTCTCTTTGAATCTTCTTTATCATGCTAAGAGGAGCAGGAAAAAGCAAAAAATTTCAGAATTGCACCTTGCAATGCGAAGAAATTACTGTTTGTGCATTTACAATATTCATTGATTTTTGCCATTGAAAAACATCATGTTATTCATATACCAGAAATGATTGAAGCTACTGACTGAATGAAAGGAGCTGGCATCTCACTCTCTTTGAATCTTCTTTATCATGCTAAGAGGAGCAGGAAAAAGCAAAAAATTTCAGAATTGCACCTTGCAATGCGGAGAAATTACTGTTTGTGCATTTACAATATTCAATGATTTTTGCCATTGAAAAACGTCCAGAAATGATTGAAGCTACTGACTGAATGAAAGGAGCTGGCATCTCACTCTCTTTGAATCTTCTTTATCATGCTAAGAGGAGCAGGAAAAAGCAAAAAATTTCAGAATTGCACCTTGCAATGCGGAGAAATTACTGTTTGTGCATTTACAATATTCATTGATTTTTGCCATTGAAAAACATCATGTTATTCATATTCCAGAAATGATTGAAGCTACTGACTGAATGAAAGGAGCTGGCATCTCACTCTCTTTGAATCTTCTTTATCATGCTAAGAGGAGCAGGAAAAAGCAAAAAATTTCAGAATTGCACCTTGCAATGCGGAGAAATTACTGTTTGTGCATTTACAATATTCAATGATTTTTGCCATTGAAAAACGTCCAGAAATGATTGAAGCTACTGACTGAATGAAAGGAGCTGGCATCTCACTCTCTTTGAATCTTCTTTATCATGCTAAGAGGAGCAGGAAAAAGCAAAAAATTTCAGAATTGCACCTTGCAATGCGGAGAAATTACTGTTTGTGCATTTACAATATTCATTGATTTTTGCCATTGAAAAACATCATGTTATTCATATACCAGAAATGTTTGAAGCTACTGACTGAATGAAAGGAGCTGGCATCTCACTCTCTTTGAATCTTCTTTATCATGCTAAGAGGAGCAGGAAAAAGCAAAAAATTTCAGAATTGCACCTTGCAATGCGGAGAAATTACTGTTTGTGCATTTACAATATTCAATGATTTTTGCCATTGAAAAACGTCCAGAAATGATTGAAGCTACTGACTGAATGAAAGGAGCTGGCATCTCACTCTCTTTGAATCTTCTTTATCATGCTAAGAGGAGCAGGAAAAAGCAAAAAATTTCAGAATTGCACCTTGCAATGCGGAGAAATTACTGTTTGTGCATTTACAATATTCATTGATTTTTGCCATTGAAAAACATCATGTTATTCATATACCAGAAATGTTTGAAGCTACTGACTGAATGAAAGGAGCTGGCATCTCACTCTCTTTGAATCTTCTTTATCATGCTAAGAGGAGCAGGAAAAAGCAAAAAATTTCAGAATTGCACCTTGCAATGCGGAGAAATTACTGTTTGTGCATTTACAATATTCATTGATTTTTGCCATTGAAAAACGTCCAGAAATGATTGTAGCTACTGACTGAATGAAAGGAGCTGGCATCTCACTCTCTTTGAATCTTCTTTATCATGCTAAGAGGAGCAGGAAAAAGCAAAAAATTTCAGAATTGCACCTTGCAATGCGGAGAAATTACTGTTTGTGCATTTACAATATTCATTGATTTTTGCCATTGAAAAACATGTTTTTCATATACCAGAAATGTTTGAAGCTACTGACTGAATGAAAGGAGCTGGCATCTCACTCTCTTTGAATCTTCTTTATCATGCTAGGATTAACAGGAAAAAGCTAAAAATGTCAGAATTGCACCGTGCAATGTGGAGATATTACTGTTTGTGCATTTACAATATTCATTGATTTTTGCCATTGAAAAACGTCCAGAAATGTTTGAAGCTACTGACTGAATGAAAGGAGCTGGCATCTCACTCTCTTTGAATCTTCTTTATCATGCTAGGATTAACAGGAAAAAGCTAAAAATTTCAGAATTGCACCGTGCAATGTGGAGATATTACTGTTTGTGCATTTACAATATTCATTGATTTTTGCCATTGAAAAACGTCCAGAAATGTTTGAAGCTACTGACTGAATGAAAGGAGCTGGCATCTCACTCTCTTTGAATCTTCTTTATCATGCTAGGATTAACAGGAAAAAGCTAAAAATTTCAGAATTGCACCGTGCAATGTGGAGATATTACTGTTTGTGCATTTACAATATTCATTGATTTTTGCCATTGAAAAACATGTTTTTCATATACCAGAAATGTTTGAAGCTACTGACTGAATGAAAGGAGCTGGCATCTCACTCTCTTTGAATCTTCTTTATCATGCTAGGATTAACAGGAAAAAGCTAAAAATTTCAGAATTGCACCGTGCAATGTGGAGATATTACTGTTTGTGCATTTACAATATTCATTGATTTTTGCCATTGAAAAACGTCCAGAAATGTTTGAAGCTACTGACTGAATGAAAGGAGCTGGCATCTCACTCTCTTTGAATCTTCTTTATCATGCTAGGATTAACAGGAAAAAGCTAAAAATTTCAGACTTGCACCGTGCAATGTGGAGATATTACTGTTTGTGCATTTACAATATTCATTGATTTTTGCCATTGAAAAACGTCCAGAAATGTTTGAAGCTACTGACTGAATGAAAGGAGCTGGCATCTCACTCTCTTTGAATCTTCTTTATCATGCTAGGATTAACAGGAAAAAGCTAAAAATTTCAGAATTGCACCGTGCAATGTGGAGATATTACTGTTTGTGCATTTACAATATTCATTGATTTTTGCCATTGAAAAACGTCCAGAAATGTTTGAAGCTACTGACTGAATGAAAGGAGCTGGCATCTCACTCTCTTTGAATCTTCTTTATCATGCTAGGATTAACAGGAAAAAGCTAAAAATTTCAGAATTGCACCGTGCAATGTGGAGATATTACTGTTTGTGCATTTACAATATTCATTGATTTTTGCCATTGAAAAACATGTTTTTCATATACCAGAAATGTTTGAAGCTACTGACTGAATGAAAGGAGCTGGCATCTCACTCTCTTTGAATCTTCTTTATCATGCTAGGATTAACAGGAAAAAGCTAAAAATTTCAGAATTGCACCGTGCAATGTGGAGATATTACTGTTTGTGCATTTACAATATTCATTGATTTTTGCCATTGAAAAACGTCCAGAAATGTTTGAAGCTACTGACTGAATGAAAGGAGCTGGCATCTCACTCTCTTTGAATCTTCTTTATCATGCTAGGATTAACAGGAAAAAGCTAAAAATTTCAGAATTGCACCGTGCAATGTGGAGATATTACTGTTTGTGCATTTACAATATTCATTGATTTTTGCCATTGAAAAACATGTTTTTCATATACCAGAAATGTTTGAAGCTACTGACTGAATGAAAGGAGCTGGCATCTCACTCTCTTTGAATCTTCTTTATCATGCTAGGATTAACAGGAAAAAGCTAAAAATTTCAGAATTGCACCGTGCAATGTGGAGATATTACTGTTTGTGCATTTACAATATTCATTGATTTTTGCCATTGAAAAACGTCCAGAAATGTTTGAAGCTACTGACTGAATGAAAGGAGCTGGCATCTCACTCTCTTTGAATCTTCTTTATCATGCTAGGATTAACAGGAAAAAGCTAAAAATTTCAGAATTGCACCGTGCAATGTGGAGATATTACTGTTTGTGCATTTACAATATTCATTGATTTTTGCCATTGAAAAACGTCCAGAAATGTTTGAAGCTACTGACTGAATGAAAGGAGCTGGCATCTCACTCTCTTTGAATCTTCTTTATCATGCTAGGATTAACAGGAAAAAGCTAAAAATTTCAGAATTGCACCGTGCAATGTGGAGATATTACTGTTTGTGCATTTACAATATTCATTGATTTTTGCCATTGAAAAACATGTTTTTCATATACCAGAAATGTTTGAAGCTACTGACTGAATGAAAGGAGCTGGCATCTCACTCTCTTTGAATCTTCTTTATCATGCTAGGATTAACAGGAAAAAGCTAAAAATTTCAGAATTGCACCGTGCAATGTGGAGATATTACTGTTTGTGCATTTACAATATTCATTGATTTTTGCCATTGAAAAACGTCCAGAAATGTTTGAAGCTACTGACTGAATGAAAGGAGCTGGCATCTCACTCTCTTTGAATCTTCTTTATCATGCTAGGATTAACAGGAAAAAGCTAAAAATTTCAGAATTGCACCGTGCAATGTGGAGATATTACTGTTTGTGCATTTACAATATTCATTGATTTTTGCCATTGAAAAACGTCCAGAAATGTTTGAAGCTACTGACTGAATGAAAGGAGCTGGCATCTCACTCTCTTTGAATCTTCTTTATCATGCTAGGATTAACAGGAAAAAGCAAAAAATTTCAGAATTGCACCGTGCAATGTGGAGATATTACTGTTTGTGCATTTACAATATTCATTGATTTTTGCCATTGAAAAACGTCCAGAAATGTTTGAAGCTACTGACTGAATGAAAGGAGCTGGCATCTCACTCTCTTTGAATCTTCTTTATCATGCTAGGATTAACAGGAAAAAGCTAAAAATTTCAGAATTGCACCGTGCAATGTGGAGATATTACTGTTTGTGCATTTACAATATTCATTGATTTTTGCCATTGAAAAACGTCCAGAAATGTTTGAAGCTACTGACTGAATGAAAGGAGCTGGCATCTCACTCTCTTTGAATATTCTTTATCATGCTAGGATTAACAGGAAAAAGCTAAAAATTTCAGAATTGCACCGTGCAATGTGGAGATATTACTGTTTGTGCATTTACAATATTCATTGATTTTTGCCATTGAAAAACATGTTTTTCATATACCAGAAATGTTTGAAGCTACTGACTGAATGAAAGGAGCTGGCATCTCACTCTCTTTGAATCTTCTTTATCATGCTAGGATTAACAGGAAAAAGCTAAAAATTTCAGAATTGCACCGTGCAATGTGGAGATATTACTGTTTGTGCATTTACAATATTCATTGATTTTTGCCATTGAAAAACGTCCAGAAATGTTTGAAGCTACTGACTGAATGAAAGGAGCTGGCATCTCACTCTCTTTGAATCTTCTTTATCATGCTAGGATTAACAGGAAAAAGCTAAAAATTTCAGAATTGCACCGTGCAATGTGGAGATATTACTGTTTGTGCATTTACAATATTCATTGATTTTTGCCATTGAAAAACATGTTTTTCATATACCAGAAATGTTTGAAGCTACTGACTGAATGAAAGGAGCTGGCATCTCACTCTCTTTGAATCTTCTTTATCATGCTAGGATTAACAGGAAAAAGCTAAAAATTTCAGAATTGCACCGTGCAATGTGGAGATATTACTGTTTGTGCATTTACAATATTCATTGATTTTTGCCATTGAAAAACGTCCAGAAATGTTTGAAGCTACTGACTGAATGAAAGGAGCTGGCATCTCACTCTCTTTGAATCTTCTTTATCATGCTAGGATTAACAGGAAAAAGCTAAAAATTTCAGAATTGCACCGTGCAATGTGGAGATATTACTGTTTGTGCATTTACAATATTCATTGATTTTTGCCATTGAAAAACGTCCAGAAATGTTTGAAGCTACTGACTGAATGAAAGGAGCTGGCATCTCACTCTCTTTGAATCTTCTTTATCATGCTAGGATTAACAGGAAAAAGCTAAAAATTTCAGAATTGCACCGTGCAATGTGGAGATATTACTGTTTGTGCATTTACAATATTCATTGATTTTTGCCATTGAAAAACGTCCAGAAATGTTTGAAGCTACTGACTGAATGAAAGGAGCTGGCATCTCACTCTCTTTGAATCTTCTTTATCATGCTAGGATTAACAGGAAAAAGCTAAAAATTTCAGAATTGCACCGTGCAATGTGGAGATATTACTGTTTGTGCATTTACAATATTCATTGATTTTTGCCATTGAAAAACATGTTTTTCATATACCAGAAATGTTTGAAGCTACTGACTGAATGAAAGGAGCTGGCATCTCACTCTCTTTGAATCTTCTTTATCATGCTAGGATTAACAGGAAAAAGCTAAAAATTTCAGAATTGCACCGTGCAATGTGGAGATATTACTGTTTGTGCATTTACAATATTCATTGATTTTTGCCATTGAAAAACGTCCAGAAATGTTTGAAGCTACTGACTGAATGAAAGGAGCTGGCATCTCACTCTCTTTGAATCTTCTTTATCATGCTAGGATTAACAGGAAAAAGCTAAAAATTTCAGAATTGCACCGTGCAATGTGGAGATATTACTGTTTGTGCATTTACAATATTCATTGATTTTTGCCATTGAAAAACATGTTTTTCATATACCAGAAATGTTTGAAGCTACTGACTGAATGAAAGGAGCTGGCATCTCACTCTCTTTGAATCTTCTTTATCATGCTAGGATTAACAGGAAAAAGCTAAAAATTTCAGAATTGCACCGTGCAATGTGGAGATATTACTGTTTGTGCATTTACAATATTCATTGATTTTTGCCATTGAAAAACATGTTTTTCATATACCAGAAATGTTTGAAGCTACTGACTGAATGAAAGGAGCTGGCATCTCACTCTCTTTGAATCTTCTTTATCATGCTAGGATTAACAGGAAAAAGCTAAAAATTTCAGAATTGCACCGTGCAATGTGGAGATATTACTGTTTGTGCATTTACAATATTCATTGATTTTTGCCATTGAAAAACGTCCAGAAATGTTTGAAGCTACTGACTGAATGAAAGGAGCTGGCATCTCACTCTCTTTGAATCTTCTTTATCATGCTAGGATTAACAGGAAAAAGCTAAAAATTTCAGACTTGCACCGTGCAATGTGGAGATATTACTGTTTGTGCATTTACAATATTCATTGATTTTTGCCATTGAAAAACGTCCAGAAATGTTTGAAGCTACTGACTGAATGAAAGGAGCTGGCATCTCACTCTCTTTGAATCTTCTTTATCATGCTAGGATTAACAGGAAAAAGCTAAAAATTTCAGAATTGCACCGTGCAATGTGGAGATATTACTGTTTGTGCATTTACAATATTCATTGATTTTTGCCATTGAAAAACGTCCAGAAATGTTTGAAGCTACTGACTGAATGAAAGGAGCTGGCATCTCACTCTCTTTGAATCTTCTTTATCATGCTAGGATTAACAGGAAAAAGCTAAAAATTTCAGAATTGCACCGTGCAATGTGGAGATATTACTGTTTGTGCATTTACAATATTCATTGATTTTTGCCATTGAAAAACATGTTTTTCATATACCAGAAATGTTTGAAGCTACTGACTGAATGAAAGGAGCTGGCATCTCACTCTCTTTGAATCTTCTTTATCATGCTAGGATTAACAGGAAAAAGCTAAAAATTTCAGAATTGCACCGTGCAATGTGGAGATATTACTGTTTGTGCATTTACAATATTCATTGATTTTTGCCATTGAAAAACGTCCAGAAATGTTTGAAGCTACTGACTGAATGAAAGGAGCTGGCATCTCACTCTCTTTGAATCTTCTTTATCATGCTAGGATTAACAGGAAAAAGCTAAAAATTTCAGAATTGCACCGTGCAATGTGGAGATATTACTGTTTGTGCATTTACAATATTCATTGATTTTTGCCATTGAAAAACATGTTTTTCATATACCAGAAATGTTTGAAGCTACTGACTGAATGAAAGGAGCTGGCATCTCACTCTCTTTGAATCTTCTTTATCATGCTAGGATTAACAGGAAAAAGCTAAAAATTTCAGAATTGCACCGTGCAATGTGGAGATATTACTGTTTGTGCATTTACAATATTCATTGATTTTTGCCATTGAAAAACGTCCAGAAATGTTTGAAGCTACTGACTGAATGAAAGGAGCTGGCATCTCACTCTCTTTGAATCTTCTTTATCATGCTAGGATTAACAGGAAAAAGCTAAAAATTTCAGAATTGCACCGTGCAATGTGGAGATATTACTGTTTGTGCATTTACAATATTCATTGATTTTTGCCATTGAAAAACGTCCAGAAATGTTTGAAGCTACTGACTGAATGAAAGGAGCTGGCATCTCACTCTCTTTGAATCTTCTTTATCATGCTAGGATTAACAGGAAAAAGCTAAAAATTTCAGAATTGCACCGTGCAATGTGGAGATATTACTGTTTGTGCATTTACAATATTCATTGATTTTTGCCATTGAAAAACATGTTTTTCATATACCAGAAATGTTTGAAGCTACTGACTGAATGAAAGGAGCTGGCATCTCACTCTCTTTGAATCTTCTTTATCATGCTAGGATTAACAGGAAAAAGCTAAAAATTTCAGAATTGCACCGTGCAATGTGGAGATATTACTGTTTGTGCATTTACAATATTCATTGATTTTTGCCATTGAAAAACGTCCAGAAATGTTTGAAGCTACTGACTGAATGAAAGGAGCTGGCATCTCACTCTCTTTGAATCTTCTTTATCATGCTAGGATTAACAGGAAAAAGCTAAAAATTTCAGAATTGCACCGTGCAATGTGGAGATATTACTGTTTGTGCATTTACAATATTCATTGATTTTTGCCATTGAAAAACGTCCAGAAATGTTTGAAGCTACTGACTGAATGAAAGGAGCTGGCATCTCACTCTCTTTGAATCTTCTTTATCATGCTAGGATTAACAGGAAAAAGCAAAAAATTTCAGAATTGCACCGTGCAATGTGGAGATATTACTGTTTGTGCATTTACAATATTCATTGATTTTTGCCATTGAAAAACGTCCAGAAATGTTTGAAGCTACTGACTGAATGAAAGGAGCTGGCATCTCACTCTCTTTGAATCTTCTTTATCATGCTAGGATTAACAGGAAAAAGCTAAAAATTTCAGAATTGCACCGTGCAATGTGGAGATATTACTGTTTGTGCATTTACAATATTCATTGATTTTTGCCATTGAAAAACGTCCAGAAATGTTTGAAGCTACTGACTGAATGAAAGTAGCTGGCATCTCACTCTCTTTGAATATTCTTTATCATGCTAGGATTAACAGGAAAAAGCTAAAAATTTCAGAATTGCACCGTGCAATGTGGAGATATTACTGTTTGTGCATTTACAATATTCATTGATTTTTGCCATTGAAAAACATGTTTTTCATATACCAGAAATGTTTGAAGCTACTGACTGAATGAAAGGAGCTGGCATCTCACTCTCTTTGAATCTTCTTTATCATGCTAGGATTAACAGGAAAAAGCTAAAAATTTCAGAATTGCACCGTGCAATGTGGAGATATTACTGTTTGTGCATTTACAATATTCATTGATTTTTGCCATTGAAAAACGTCCAGAAATGTTTGAAGCTACTGACTGAATGAAAGGAGCTGGCATCTCACTCTCTTTGAATCTTCTTTATCATGCTAGGATTAACAGGAAAAAGCTAAAAATTTCAGAATTGCACCGTGCAATGTGGAGATATTACTGTTTGTGCATTTACAATATTCATTGATTTTTGCCATTGAAAAACATGTTTTTCATATACCAGAAATGTTTGAAGCTACTGACTGAATGAAAGGAGCTGGCATCTCACTCTCTTTGAATCTTCTTTATCATGCTAGGATTAACAGGAAAAAGCTAAAAATTTCAGAATTGCACCGTGCAATGTGGAGATATTACTGTTTGTGCATTTACAATATTCATTGATTTTTGCCATTGAAAAACGTCCAGAAATGTTTGAAGCTACTGACTGAATGAAAGGAGCTGGCATCTCACTCTCTTTGAATCTTCTTTATCATGCTAGGATTAACAGGAAAAAGCTAAAAATTTCAGAATTGCACCGTGCAATGTGGAGATATTACTGTTTGTGCATTTACAATATTCATTGATTTTTGCCATTGAAAAACGTCCAGAAATGTTTGAAGCTACTGACTGAATGAAAGGAGCTGGCATCTCACTCTCTTTGAATCTTCTTTATCATGCTAGGATTAACAGGAAAAAGCTAAAAATTTCAGAATTGCACCGTGCAATGTGGAGATATTACTGTTTGTGCATTTACAATATTCATTGATTTTTGCCATTGAAAAACGTCCAGAAATGTTTGAAGCTACTGACTGAATGAAAGGAGCTGGCATCTCACTCTCTTTGAATCTTCTTTATCATGCTAGGATTAACAGGAAAAAGCTAAAAATTTCAGAATTGCACCGTGCAATGTGGAGATATTACTGTTTGTGCATTTACAATATTCATTGATTTTTGCCATTGAAAAACATGTTTTTCATATACCAGAAATGTTTGAAGCTACTGACTGAATGAAAGGAGCTGGCATCTCACTCTCTTTGAATCTTCTTTATCATGCTAGGATTAACAGGAAAAAGCTAAAAATTTCAGAATTGCACCGTGCAATGTGGAGATATTACTGTTTGTGCATTTACAATATTCATTGATTTTTGCCATTGAAAAACGTCCAGAAATGTTTGAAGCTACTGACTGAATGAAAGGAGCTGGCATCTCACTCTCTTTGAATCTTCTTTATCATGCTAGGATTAACAGGAAAAAGCTAAAAATTTCAGAATTGCACCGTGCAATGTGGAGATATTACTGTTTGTGCATTTACAATATTCATTGATTTTTGCCATTGAAAAACATGTTTTTCATATACCAGAAATGTTTGAAGCTACTGACTGAATGAAAGGAGCTGGCATCTCACTCTCTTTGAATCTTCTTTATCATGCTAGGATTAACAGGAAAAAGCTAAAAATTTCAGAATTGCACCGTGCAATGTGGAGATATTACTGTTTGTGCATTTACAATATTCATTGATTTTTGCCATTGAAAAACATGTTTTTCATATACCAGAAATGTTTGAAGCTACTGACTGAATGAAAGGAGCTGGCATCTCACTCTCTTTGAATCTTCTTTATCATGCTAGGATTAACAGGAAAAAGCTAAAAATTTCAGAATTGCACCGTGCAATGTGGAGATATTACTGTTTGTGCATTTACAATATTCATTGATTTTTGCCATTGAAAAACGTCCAGAAATGTTTGAAGCTACTGACTGAATGAAAGGAGCTGGCATCTCACTCTCTTTGAATCTTCTTTATCATGCTAGGATTAACAGGAAAAAGCTAAAAATTTCAGAATTGCACCGTGCAATGTGGAGATATTACTGTTTGTGCATTTACAATATTCATTGATTTTTGCCATTGAAAAACATGTTTTTCATATACCAGAAATGTTTGAAGCTACTGACTGAATGAAAGGAGCTGGCATCTCACTCTCTTTGAATCTTCTTTATCATGCTAGGATTAACAGGAAAAAGCTAAAAATTTCAGAATTGCACCGTGCAATGTGGAGATATTACTGTTTGTGCATTTACAATATTCATTGATTTTTGCCATTGAAAAACATGTTTTTCATATACCAGAAATGTTTGAAGCTACTGACTGAATGAAAGGAGCTGGCATCTCACTCTCTTTGAATCTTCTTTATCATGCTAGGATTAACAGGAAAAAGCTAAAAATTTCAGAATTGCACCGTGCAATGTGGAGATATTACTGTTTGTGCATTTACAATATTCATTGATTTTTGCCATTGAAAAACGTCCAGAAATGTTTGAAGCTACTGACTGAATGAAAGGAGCTGGCATCTCACTCTCTTTGAATCTTCTTTATCATGCTAGGATTAACAGGAAAAAGCTAAAAATTTCAGAATTGCACCGTGCAATGTGGAGATATTACTGTTTGTGCATTTACAATATTCATTGATTTTTGCCATTGAAAAACGTCCAGAAATGTTTGAAGCTACTGACTGAATGAAAGGAGCTGGCATCTCACTCTCTTTGAATCTTCTTTATCATGCTAGGATTAACAGGAAAAAGCTAAAAATTTCAGAATTGCACCGTGCAATGTGGAGATATTACTGTTTGTGCATTTACAATATTCATTGATTTTTGCCATTGAAAAACGTCCAGAAATGTTTGAAGCTACTGACTGAATGAAAGGAGCTGGCATCTCACTCTCTTTGAATCTTCTTTATCATGCTAGGATTAACAGGAAAAAGCTAAAAATTTCAGAATTGCACCGTGCAATGTGGAGATATTACTGTTTGTGCATTTACAATATTCATTGATTTTTGCCATTGAAAAACATGTTTTTCATATACCAGAAATGTTTGAAGCTACTGACTGAATGAAAGGAGCTGGCATCTCACTCTCTTTGAATCTTCTTTATCATGCTAGGATTAACAGGAAAAAGCTAAAAATTTCAGAATTGCACCGTGCAATGTGGAGATATTACTGTTTGTGCATTTACAATATTCATTGATTTTTGCCATTGAAAAACGTCCAGAAATGTTTGAAGCTACTGACTGAATGAAAGGAGCTGGCATCTCACTCTCTTTGAATCTTCTTTATCATGCTAGGATTAACAGGAAAAAGCTAAAAATTTCAGAATTGCACCGTGCAATGTGGAGATATTACTGTTTGTGCATTTACAATATTCATTGATTTTTGCCATTGAAAAACGTCCAGAAATGTTTGAAGCTACTGACTGAATGAAAGGAGCTGGCATCTCACTCTCTTTGAATCTTCTTTATCATGCTAGGATTAACAGGAAAAAGCTAAAAATTTCAGAATTGCACCGTGCAATGTGGAGATATTACTGTTTGTGCATTTACAATATTCATTGATTTTTGCCATTGAAAAACGTCCAGAAATGTTTGAAGCTACTGACTGAATGAAAGGAGCTGGCATCTCACTCTCTTTGAATCTTCTTTATCATGCTAGGATTAACAGGAAAAAGCTAAAAATTTCAGAATTGCACCGTGCAATGTGGAGATATTACTGTTTGTGCATTTACAATATTCATTGATTTTTGCCATTGAAAAACATGTTTTTCATATACCAGAAATGTTTGAAGCTACTGACTGAATGAAAGGAGCTGGCATCTCACTCTCTTTGAATCTTCTTTATCATGCTAGGATTAACAGGAAAAAGCTAAAAATTTCAGAATTGCACCGTGCAATGTGGAGATATTACTGTTTGTGCATTTACAATATTCATTGATTTTTGCCATTGAAAAACGTCCAGAAATGTTTGAAGCTACTGACTGAATGAAAGGAGCTGGCATCTCACTCTCTGAATCTTCTTTATCATGCTAGGATTAACAGGAAAAAGCTAAAAATTTCAGAATTGCACCGTGCAATGTGGAGATATTACTGTTTGTGCATTTACAATATTCATTGATTTTTGCCATTGAAAAACGTCCAGGAATGTTTGAAGCTACTGACTGAATGAAAGGAGCTGGCATCTCACTCTCTTTGAATCTTCTTTATCATGCTAGGATTAACAGGAAAAAGCTAAAAATTTCAGAATTGCACCGTGCAATGTGGAGATATTACTGTTTGTGCATTTACAATATTCATTGATTTTTGCCATTGAAAAACGTCCAGAAATGTTTGAAGCTACTGACTGAATGAAAGGAGCTGGCATCTCACTCTCTTTGAATCTTCTTTATCATGCTAGGATTAACAGGAAAAAGCTAAAAATTTCAGAATTGCACCGTGCAATGTGGAGATATTACTGTTTGTGCATTTACAATATTCATTGATTTTTGCCATTGAAAAACATGTTTTTCATATACCAGAAATGTTTGAAGCTACTGACTGAATGAAAGGAGCTGGCATCTCACTCTCTTTGAATCTTCTTTATCATGCTAGGATTAACAGGAAAAAGCTAAAAATTTCAGAATTGCACCGTGCAATGTGGAGATATTACTGTTTGTGCATTTACAATATTCATTGATTTTTGCCATTGAAAAACGTCCAGAAATGTTTGAAGCTACTGACTGAATGAAAGGAGCTGGCATCTCACTCTCTTTGAATCTTCTTTATCATGCTAGGATTAACAGGAAAAAGCTAAAAATTTCAGAATTGCACCGTGCAATGTGGAGATATTACTGTTTGTGCATTTACAATATTCATTGATTTTTGCCATTGAAAAACATGTTTTTCATATACCAGAAATGTTTGAAGCTACTGACTGAATGAAAGGAGCTGGCATCTCACTCTCTTTGAATCTTCTTTATCATGCTAGGATTAACAGGAAAAAGCTAAAAATTTCAGAATTGCACCGTGCAATGTGGAGATATTACTGTTTGTGCATTTACAATATTCATTGATTTTTGCCATTGAAAAACGTCCAGAAATGTTTGAAGCTACTGACTGAATGAAAGGAGCTGGCATCTCACTCTCTTTGAATCTTCTTTATCATGCTAGGATTAACAGGAAAAAGCTAAAAATTTCAGAATTGCACCGTGCAATGTGGAGATATTACTGTTTGTGCATTTACAATATTCATTGATTTTTGCCATTGAAAAACATGTTTTTCATATACCAGAAATGTTTGAAGCTACTGACTGAATGAAAGGAGCTGGCATCTCACTCTCTTTGAATCTTCTTTATCATGCTAGGATTAACAGGAAAAAGCTAAAAATTTCAGAATTGCACCGTGCAATGTGGAGATATTACTGTTTGTGCATTTACAATATTCATTGATTTTTGCCATTGAAAAACGTCCAGAAATGTTTGAAGCTACTGACTGAATGAAAGGAGCTGGCATCTCACTCTCTTTGAATCTTCTTTATCATGCTAGGATTAACAGGAAAAAGCTAAAAATTTCAGAATTGCACCGTGCAATGTGGAGATATTACTGTTTGTGCATTTACAATATTCATTGATTTTTGCCATTGAAAAACATGTTTTTCATATACCAGAAATGTTTGAAGCTACTGACTGAATGAAAGGAGCTGGCATCTCACTCTCTTTGAATCTTCTTTATCATGCTAGGATTAACAGGAAAAAGCTAAAAATTTCAGAATTGCACCGTGCAATGTGGAGATATTACTGTTTGTGCATTTACAATATTCATTGATTTTTGCCATTGAAAAACGTCCAGAAATGTTTGAAGCTACTGACTGAATGAAAGGAGCTGGCATCTCACTCTCTTTGAATCTTCTTTATCATGCTAGGATTAACAGGAAAAAGCTAAAAATTTCAGAATTGCACCGTGCAATGTGGAGATATTACTGTTTGTGCATTTACAATATTCATTGATTTTTGCCATTGAAAAACGTCCAGAAATGTTTGAAGCTACTGACTGAATGAAAGGAGCTGGCATCTCACTCTCTTTGAATCTTCTTTATCATGCTAGGATTAACAGGAAAAAGCTAAAAATTTCAGAATTGCACCGTGCAATGTGGAGATATTACTGTTTGTGCATTTACAATATTCATTGATTTTTGCCATTGAAAAACATGTTTTTCATATACCAGAAATGTTTGAAGCTACTGACTGAATGAAAGGAGCTGGCATCTCACTCTCTTTGAATCTTCTTTATCATGCTAGGATTAACAGGAAAAAGCTAAAAATTTCAGAATTGCACCGTGCAATGTGGAGATATTACTGTTTGTGCATTTACAATATTCATTGATTTTTGCCATTGAAAAACGTCCAGAAATGTTTGAAGCTACTGACTGAATGAAAGGAGCTGGCATCTCACTCTCTTTGAATCTTCTTTATCATGCTAGGATTAACAGGAAAAAGCTAAAAATTTCAGAATTGCACCGTGCAATGTGGAGATATTACTGTTTGTGCATTTACAATATTCATTGATTTTTGCCATTGAAAAACATGTTTTTCATATACCAGAAATGTTTGAAGCTACTGACTGAATGAAAGGAGCTGGCATCTCACTCTCTTTGAATCTTCTTTATCATGCTAGGATTAACAGGAAAAAGCTAAAAATTTCAGAATTGCACCGTGCAATGTGGAGATATTACTGTTTGTGCATTTACAATATTCATTGATTTTTGCCATTGAAAAACGTCCAGAAATGTTTGAAGCTACTGACTGAATGAAAGGAGCTGGCATCTCACTCTCTTTGAATCTTCTTTATCATGCTAGGATTAACAGGAAAAAGCTAAAAATTTCAGAATTGCACCGTGCAATGTGGAGATATTACTGTTTGTGCATTTACAATATTCATTGATTTTTGCCATTGAAAAACATGTTTTTCATATACCAGAAATGTTTGAAGCTACTGACTGAATGAAAGGAGCTGGCATCTCACTCTCTTTGAATCTTCTTTATCATGCTAGGATTAGCAGAAGAAAAAAGCAAAAAATTTCAGAATTGCACCGTGCAATGTGGAGATATTACTGTTTGTGCATTTACAATATTCATTGATTTTTGCCATTGAAAAACATGTTTTTCATATACCAGAAATGTTTGAAGCTACTGACTGAATGAAAGGAGCTGGCATCTCACTCTCTTTGAATCTTCTTTATCATGCTAGGATTAACAGGAAAAAGCTAAAAATTTCAGAATTGCACCGTGCAATGTGGAGATATTACTGTTTGTGCATTTACAATATTCATTGATTTTTGCCATTGAAAAACGTCCAGAAATGTTTGAAGCTACTGACTGAATGAAAGGAGCTGGCATCTCACTCTCTTTGAATCTTCTTTATCATGCTAGGATTAACAGGAAAAAGCTAAAAATTTCAGAATTGCACCGTGCAATGTGGAGATATTACTGTTTGTGCATTTACAATATTCATTGATTTTTGCCATTGAAAAACGTCCAGAAATGTTTGAAGCTACTGACTGAATGAAAGGAGCTGGCATCTCACTCTCTTTGAATCTTCTTTATCATGCTAGGATTAACAGGAAAAAGCTAAAAATTTCAGAATTGCACCGTGCAATGTGGAGATATTACTGTTTGTGCATTTACAATATTCATTGATTTTTGCCATTGAAAAACGTCCAGAAATGTTTGAAGCTACTGACTGAATGAAAGGAGCTGGCATCTCACTCTCTTTGAATCTTCTTTATCATGCTAGGATTAACAGGAAAAAGCTAAAAATTTCAGAATTGCACCGTGCAATGTGGAGATATTACTGTTTGTGCATTTACAATATTCATTGATTTTTGCCATTGAAAAACGTCCAGAAATGTTTGAAGCTACTGACTGAATGAAAGGAGCTGGCATCTCACTCTCTTTGAATCTTCTTTATCATGCTAGGATTAACAGGAAAAAGCTAAAAATTTCAGAATTGCACCGTGCAATGTGGAGATATTACTGTTTGTGCATTTACAATATTCATTGATTTTTGCCATTGAAAAACATGTTTTTCATATACCAGAAATGTTTGAAGCTACTGACTGAATGAAAGGAGCTGGCATCTCACTCTCTTTGAATCTTCTTTATCATGCTAGGATTAACAGGAAAAAGCTAAAAATTTCAGAATTGCACCGTGCAATGTGGAGATATTACTGTTTGTGCATTTACAATATTCATTGATTTTTGCCATTGAAAAACGTCCAGAAATGTTTGAAGCTACTGACTGAATGAAAGGAGCTGGCATCTCACTCTCTTTGAATCTTCTTTATCATGCTAGGATTAACAGGAAAAAGCTAAAAATTTCAGAATTGCACCGTGCAATGTGGAGATATTACTGTTTGTGCATTTACAATATTCATTGATTTTTGCCATTGAAAAACATGTTACCAGAAATGTTTGAAGCTACTGACTGAATGAAAGGAGCTGGCATCTCACTCTCTTTGAATCTTCTTTATCATGCTAGGATTAACAGGAAAAAGCTAAAAATTTCAGAATTGCACCGTGCAATGTGGAGATATTACTGTTTGTGCATTTACAATATTCATTGATTTTTGCCATTGAAAAACGTCCAGAAATGTTTGAAGCTACTGACTGAATGAAAGGAGCTGGCATCTCACTCTCTTTGAATCTTCTTTATCATGCTAGGATTAACAGGAAAAAGCTAAAAATTTCAGAATTGCACCGTGCAATGTGGAGATATTACTGTTTGTGCATTTACAATATTCATTGATTTTTGCCATTGAAAAACAGTCCAGAAATGTTTGAAGCTACTGACTGAATGAAAGGAGCTGGCATCTCACTCTCTTTGAATCTTCTTTATCATGCTAGGATTAACAGGAAAAAGCTAAAAATTTCAGAATTGCACCGTGCAATGTGGAGATATTACTGTTTGTGCATTTACAATATTCATTGATTTTTGCCATTGAAAAACAGTTTTCATATACCAGAAATGTTTGAAGCTACTGACTGAATGAAAGGAGCTGGCATCTCACTCTCTTTGAATCTTCTTTATCATGCTAGGATTAACAGGAAAAAGCTAAAAATTTCAGAATTGCACCGTGCAATGTGGAGATATTACTGTTTGTGCATTTACAATATTCATTGATTTTTGCCATTGAAAAACGTCCAGAAATGTTTGAAGCTACTGACTGAATGAAAGGAGCTGGCATCTCACTCTCTTTGAATCTTCTTTATCATGCTAGGATTAACAGGAAAAAGCTAAAAATTTCAGAATTGCACCGTGCAATGTGGAGATATTACTGTTTGTGCATTTACAATATTCATTGATTTTTGCCATTGAAAAACATGTTTTTCATATACCAGAAATGTTTGAAGCTACTGACTGAATGAAAGGAGCTGGCATCTCACTCTCTTTGAATCTTCTTTATCATGCTAGGATTAACAGGAAAAAGCTAAAAATTTCAGAATTGCACCGTGCAATGTGGAGATATTACTGTTTGTGCATTTACAATATTCATTGATTTTTGCCATTGAAAAACGTCCAGAAATGTTTGAAGCTACTGACTGAATGAAAGGAGCTGGCATCTCACTCTCTTTGAATCTTCTTTATCATGCTAGGATTAACAGGAAAAAGCTAAAAATTTCAGAATTGCACCGTGCAATGTGGAGATATTACTGTTTGTGCATTTACAATATTCATTGATTTTTGCCATTGAAAAACATGTTTTTCATATACCAGAAATGTTTGAAGCTACTGACTGAATGAAAGGAGCTGGCATCTCACTCTCTTTGAATCTTCTTTATCATGCTAGGATTAACAGGAAAAAGCTAAAAAATTTCAGAATTGCACCGTGCAATGTGGAGATATTACTGTTTGTGCATTTACAATATTCATTGATTTTTGCCATTGAAAAACGTCCAGAAATGTTTGAAGCTACTGACTGAATGAAAGGAGCTGGCATCTCACTCTCTTTGAATCTTCTTTATCATGCTAGGATTAACAGGAAAAAGCTAAAAATTTCAGA
>NW_027369808.1:0-40153 GCF_046119375.1 Phyllobates terribilis
GAGCTGGCATCTCACTCTCTTTGAATCTTCTTTATCATGCTAAGAGGAGCAGGAAAAAGCAAAAAATTTCAGAATTGCACCTTGCAATGCGGAGAAATTACTGTTTGTGCATTTACAATATTCATTGATTTTTGCCATTGAAAAACGTCCAGAAATGATTGAAGCTACTGACTGAATGAAAGGAGCTGGCATCTCACTCTCTTTGAATCTTCTTTATCATGCTAAGAGGAGCAGGAAAAAGCAAAAAATTTCAGAATTGCACCTTGCAATGCGGAGAAATTACTGTTTGTGCATTTACAATATTCATTGATTTTTGCCATTGAAAAACGTCCAGAAATGATTGAAGCTACTGACTGAATGAAAGGAGCTGGCATCTCACTCTCTTTGAATCTTCTTTATCATGCTAAGAGGAGCAGGAAAAAGCAAAAAATTTCAGAATTGCACCTTGCAATGCGGAGAAATTACTGTTTGTGCATTTACAATATTCATTGATTTTTGCCATTGAAAAACATCATGTTATTCATATACCAGAAATGTTTGAAGCTACTGACTGAATGAAAGGAGCTGGCATCTCACTCTCTTTGAATCTTCTTTATCATGCTAAGAGGAGCAGGAAAAAGCAAAAAATTTCAGAATTGCACCTTGCAATGCGGAGAAATTACTGTTTGTGCATTTACAATATTCATTGATTTTTGCCATTGAAAAACGTCCAGAAATGATTGAAGCTACTGACTGAATGAAAGGAGCTGGCATCTCACTCTCTTTGAATCTTCTTTATCATGCTAAGAGGAGCAGGAAAAAGCAAAAAATTTCAGAATTGCACCTTGCAATGCGGAGAAATTACTGTTTGTGCTTTTACAATATTCATTGATTTTTGCCATTGAAAAACATCATGTTATTCATATACCAGAAATGTTTGAAGCTACTGACTGAATGAAAGGAGCTGGCATCTCACTCTCTTTGAATCTTCTTTATCATGCTAAGAGGAGCAGGAAAAAGCAAAAAATTTCAGAATTGCACCTTGCAATGCGGAGAAATTACTGTTTGTGCATTTACAATATTCATTGATTTTTGCCATTGAAAAACGTCCAGAAATGATTGAAGCTACTGACTGAATGAAAGGAGCTGGCATCTCACTCTCTTTGAATCTTCTTTATCATGCTAAGAGGAGCAGGAAAAAGCAAAAAATTTCAGAATTGCACCTTGCAATGCGGAGAAATTACTGTTTGTGCATTTACAATATTCATTGATTTTTGCCATTGAAAAACGTCCAGAAATGATTGAAGCTACTGACTGAATGAAAGGAGCTGGCATCTCACTCTCTTTGAATCTTCTTTATCATGCTAAGAGGAGCAGGAAAAAGCAAAAAATTTCAGAATTGCAACTTGCAATGCGGAGAAATTACTGTTTGTGCATTTACAATATTCATTGATTTTTGCCATTGAAAAACATCATGTTATTCATATACCAGAAATGATTGAAGCTACTGACTGAATGAAAGGAGCTGGCATCTCACTCTCTTTGAATCTTCTTTATCATGCTAAGAGGAGCAGGAAAAAGCAAAAAATTTCAGAATTGCACCTTGCAATGCGGAGAAATTACTGTTTGTGCATTTACAATATTCATTGATTTTTGCCATTGAAAAACGTCCAGAAATGATTGAAGCTACTGACTGAATGAAAGGAGCTGGCATCTCACTCTCTTTGAATCTTCTTTATCATGCTAAGAGGAGCAGGAAAAAGCAAAAAATTTCAGAATTGCACCTTGCAATGCGGAGAAATTACTGTTTGTGCATTTACAATATTCATTGATTTTTGCCATTGAAAAACGTCCAGAAATGATTGAAGCTACTGACTGAATGAAAGGAGCTGGCATCTCACTCTCTTTGAATCTTCTTTATCATGCTAAGAGAGCAGGAAAAAGCAAAAAATTTCAGAATTGCACCTTGCAATGCGGAGAAATTACTGTTTGTGCATTTACAATATTCATTAATTTTTGCCATTGAAAAACATCATGTTATTCATATCCCAGAAATGTTTGAAGCTACTGACTGAATGAAAGAAGCTGGCATCTCACTCTCTTTGAATCTTCTTTATCATGCTAAGAGGAGCAGGAAAAAGCAAAAAATTTCAGAATTGCACCTTGCAATGCGGAGAAATTACTGTTTGTGCATTTACAATATTCATTGATTTTTGCCATTGAAAAACGTCCAGAAATGATTGAAGCTACTGACTGAATGAAAGGAGCTGGCATCTCACTCTCTTTGAATCTTCTTTATCATGCTAAGAGGAGCAGGAAAAAGCAAAAAATTTCAGAATTGCACCTTGCAATGCGGAGAAATTACTGTTTGTGCATTTACAATATTCATTGATTTTTGCCATTGAAAAACATCATGTTATTCATATACCAGAAATGTTTGAAGCTACTGACTGAATGAAAGGAGCTGGCATCTCACTCTCTTTGAATCTTCTTTATCATGCTAAGAGGAGCAGGAAAAAGCAAAAAATTTCAGAATTGCACCTTGCAATGCGGAGAAATTACTGTTTGTGCATTTACAATATTCATTGATTTTTGCCATTGAAAAACGTCCAGAAATGATTGAAGCTACTGACTGAATGAAAGGAGCTGGCATCTCACTCTCTTTGAATCTTCTTTATCATGCTAAGAGGAGCAGGAAAATGCAAGAAATTTCAGAATTGCACCTTGCAATGCGGAGAAATTACTGTTTGTGCATTTACAATATTCATTGATTTTTGCCATTGAAAAACATCCAGAAATGATTGAAGCTACTGACTGAATGAAAGGAGCTGGCATCTCACTCTCTTTGAATCTTCTTTATCATGCTAAGAGGAGCAGGAAAAAGCCAAAAATTTCAGAATTGCACCTTGCAATGCGGAGAAATTACTGTTTGTGCATTTACAATATTCATTGATTTTTGCCATTGAAAAACATCATGTTATTCATATACCAGAAATGATTGAAGCTACTGACTGAATGAAAGGAGCTGGCATCTCACTCTCTTTGAATCTTCTTTATCATGCAAAGAGGAGCAGGAAAAAGCAAAAAATTTCAGAATTGCACCTTGCAATGCGGAGAAATTACTGTTTGTGCATTTACAATATTCATTGATTTTTGCCATTGAAAAACGTCCAGAAATGATTGAAGCTACTGACTGAATGAAAGGAGCTGGCATCTCACTCTCTTTGAATCTTCTTTATCATGCTAAGAGGAGCAGGAAAAAGCAAAAAATTTCAGAATTGCACCTTGCAATGCGGAGAAATTACTGTTTGTGCATTTACAATATTCATTGATTTTTGCCATTGAAAAACGTCCAGAAATGATTGAAGCAACTGACTGAATGAAAGGAGCTGGCATCTCACTCTCTTTGAATCTTCTTTATCATGCTAAGAGGAGCAGGAAAAAGCAAAAAATTTCAGAATTGCACCTTGCAATGCGGAGAAATTACTGTTTGTGCATTTACAATATTCATTGATTTTTGCCATTGAAAAACGTCCAGAAATAATTGAAGCTACTGACTGAATGAAAGGAGCTGGCATCTCACTCTCTTTGAATCTTCTTTATCATGCTAAGAGGAGCAGGAAAAAGCAAAAAATTTCAGAATTGCAACTTGCAATGCGGAGAAATTACTGTTTGTGCATTTACAATATTCATTGATTTTTGCCATTGAAAAACATCATGTTATTCATATACCAGAAATGATTGAAGCTACTGACTGAATGAAAGGAGCTGTCATCTCACTCTCTTTGAATCTTCTTTATCATGCTAAGAGGAGCAGGAAAAAGCAAAAAATTTCAGAATTGCACTTTGCAATGCGGAGAAATTACTGTTTGTGCATTTACAATATTCATTGATTTTTGCCATTGAAAAACGTCCAGAAATGATTGAAGCTACTGACTGAATGAAAGGAGCTGGCATCTCACTCTCTTTGAATCTTCTTTATCATGCTAAGAGGAGCAGGAAAAAGCAAAAAATTTCAGAATTGCACCTTGCAATGCGGAGAAATTACTGTTTGTGCTTTTACAATATTCATTGATTTTTGCCATTGAAAAACATCATGTTATTCATATACCAGAAATGTTTGAAGCTACTGACTGAATGAAAGGAGCTGGCATCTCACTCTCTTTGAATCTTCTTTATCATGCTAAGAGGAGCAGGAAAAAGCAAAAAATTTCAGAATTGCACCTTGCAATGCGGAGAAATTACTGTTTGTGCATTTACAATATTCATTGATTTTTGCCATTGAAAAATGTCCAGAAATGATTGAAGCTGCTGACTGAATGAAAGGAGCTGGCATCTCACTCTCTTTGAATCTTCTTTATCATGCTAAGAGGAGCAGGAAAAAGCAAAAAATTTCAGAATTGCACCTTGCAATGCGGAGAAATTACTGTTTGTGCATTTAAAATATTCATTGATTTTTGCTATTGAAAAACATCATGTTATTCATATACCAGAAATGATTGAAGCTACTGACTGAATGAAAGGAGCTGGCATCTCACTCTCTTTGAATCTTCTTTATCATGCTAAGAGGAGCAGGTAAAAGCAAAAAATTTCAGAATTGCACCTTGCAATGCGGAGAAATTACTGTTTGTGCATTTACAATATTCATTGATTTTTGCCATTGAAAAACGTCCAGAAATGATTGAAGCTACTGACTGAATGAAAGGAGCTGGCATCTCACTCTCTTTGAATCTTCTTTATCATGCTAAGAGGAGCAGGAAAAAGCAAAAAATTTCAGAATTGCACCTTGCAATGCGGAGAAATTACTGTTTGTGCATTTACAATATTCATTGATTTTTGCCATTGAAAAACGTCCAGAAATGATTGAAGCTACTGACTGAATGAAAGGAGCTGGCATCTCACTCTCTTTGAATCTTCTTTATCATGCTAAGAGGAGCAGGAAAAAGCAAAAAATTTCAGAATTGCACCTTGCAATGCGGAGAAATTACTGTTTGTGCATTTACAATATTCATTGATTTTTGCCATTGAAAAACATCATGTTATTCATATACCAGAAATGTTTGAAGCTACTGACTGAATGAAAGGAGCTGGCATCTCACTCTCTTTGAATCTTCTTTATCATGCTAAGAGGAGCAGGAAAAAGCAAAAAATTTCAGAATTGCACCTTGCAATGCGGAGAAATTACTGTTTGTGCATTTACAATATTCATTGATTTTTGCCATTGAAAAACGTCCAGAAATGATTGAAGCTACTGACTGAATGAAAGGAGCTGGCATCTCACTCTCTTTGAATCTTCTTTATCATGCTAAGAGGAGCAGGAAAAAGCAAAAAATTTCAGAATTGCACCTTGCAATGCGGAGAAATTACTGTTTGTGCATTTACAATATTCATTGATTTTTGCCATTGAAAAACGTCCAGAAATGATTGAAGCTACTGACTGAATGAAAGGAGCTGGCATCTCACTCTCTTTGAATCTTCTTTATCATGCTAAGAGGAGCAGGAAAAAGCAAAAAATTTCAGAATTGCAACTTGCAATGCGGAGAAATTACTGTTTGTGCATTTACAATATTCATTGATTTTTGCCATTGAAAAACATCATGTTATTCATATACCAGAAATGATTGAAGCTACTGACTGAATGAAAGGAGCTGGCATCTCACTCTCTTTGAATCTTCTTTATCATGCTAAGAGGAGCAGGAAAAAGCAAAAAATTTCAGAATTGCACCTTGCAATGCGGAGAAATTACTGTTTGTGCATTTACAATATTCATTGATTTTTGCCATTGAAAAACATCATGTTATTCATATACCAGAAATGTTTGAAGCTACTGACTGAATGAAAGGAGCTGGCATCGCACTCTCTTTGAATCTTCTTTATCATGCTAAGAGGAGCAGGAAAAAGCAAAAAATTTCAGAATTGCACCTTGCAATGCGGAGAAATTACTGTTTGTGCATTTACAATATTCATTGATTTTTGCCATTGAAAAACGTCCAGAAATGATTGAAGCTACTGACTGAATGAAAGGAGCTGGCATCTCACTCTCTTTGAATCTTCTTTATCATGCTAAGAGGAGCAGGAAAATGCAAGAAATTTCAGAATTGCACCTTGCAATGCGGAGAAATTACTGTTTGTGCATTTACAATATTCATTGATTTTTGCCATTGAAAAACATCCAGAAATGATTGAAGCTACTGACTGAATGAAAGGAGCTGGCATCTCACTCTCTTTGAATCTTCTTTATCATGCTAAGAGGAGCAGGAAAAAGCCAAAAATTTCAGAATTGCACCTTGCAATGCGGAGAAATTACTGTTTGTGCATTTACAATATTCATTGATTTTTGCCATTGAAAAACATCATGTTATTCATATACCAGAAATGATTGAAGCTACTGACTGAATGAAAGGAGCTGGCATCTCACTCTCTTTGAATCTTCTTTATCATGCAAAGAGGAGCAGGAAAAAGCAAAAAATTTCAGAATTGCACCTTGCAATGCGGAGAAATTACTGTTTGTGCATTTACAATATTCATTGATTTTTGCCATTGAAAAACGTCCAGAAATGATTGAAGCTACTGACTGAATGAAAGGAGCTGGCATCTCACTCTCTTTGAATCTTCTTTATCATGCTAAGAGGAGCAGGAAAAAGCAAAAAATTTCAGAATTGCACCTTGCAATGCGGAGAAATTACTGTTTGTGCATTTACAATATTCACTGATTTTTGCCATTGAAAAACGTCCAGAAATGATTGAAGCAACTGACTGAATGAAAGGAGCTGGCATCTCACGCTCTTTGAATCTTCTTTATCATGCTAAGAGGAGCAGGAAAAAGCAAAAAAATTCAGAATTGCACCTTGCAATGCGGAGAAATTACTGTTTGTGCATTTACAATATTCATTGATTTTTGCCATTGAAAAACGTCCAGAAATAATTGAAGCTACTGACTGAATGAAAGGAGCTGGCATCTCACTCTCTTTGAATCTTCTTTATCATGCTAAGAGGAGCAGGAAAAAGCAAAAAATTTCAGAATTGCAACTTGCAATGCGGAGAAATTACTGTTTGTGCATTTACAATATTCATTGATTTTTGCCATTGAAAAACATCATGTTATTCATATACCAGAAATGATTGAAGCTACTGACTGAATGAAAGGAGCTGGAATCTCACTCTCTTTGAATCTTCTTTATCATGCTAAGAGGAGCAGGAAAAAGCAAAAAATTTCAGAATGGCACCTTGCAATGCGGAGAAATTACTGTTTGTGCATTTACAATATTCATTGATTTTTGCCATTGAAAAACGTCCAGAAATGATTGAAGCTACTGACTGAATGAAAGGAGCTGGCATCTCACTCTCTTTGAATCTTCTTTATCATGCTAAGAGGAGCAGGAAAAAGCAAAAAATTTCAGAATTGCACCTTGCAATGCGGAGAAATTACTGTTTGTGCTTTTACAATATTCATTGATTTTTGCCATTGAAACACATCATGTTATTCATATACCAGAAATGTTTGAAGCTACTGACTGAATGAAAGGAGCTGGCATCTCACTCTCTTTGAATCTTCTTTATCATGCTAAGAGGAGCAGGAAAAAGCAAAACATTTCAGAATTGCACCTTGCAATGCGGAGAAATTACTGTTTGTGCATTTACAATATTCATTGATTTTTGCCATTGAAAAATGTCCAGAAATGATTGAAGCTGCTGACTGAATGAAAGGAGCTGGCATCTCACTCTCTTTGAATCTTCTTTATCATGCTAAGAGGAGCAGGAAAAAGCAAAAAATTTCAGAATTGCACCTTGCAATGCGGAGAAATTACTGTTTGTGCATTTACAATATTCATTGATTTTTGCCATTGAAAAACATCATGTTATTCATATACCAGAAATGATTGAAGCTACTGACTGAATGAAAGGAGCTGGCATCTCACTCTCTTTGAATCTTCTTTATCATGCTAAGAGGAGCAGGAAAAAGCAAAAAATTTCAGAATTGCAACTTGCAATGCGGAGAAATTTCTGTTTGTGCATTTACAATATTCATTGATTTTTGCCATTGAAAAACGTCCAGAAATGATTGAAGCTACTGACTGAATGAAAGGAGCTGGCATCTCACTCTCTTTGAATCTTCTTTATCATGCTAAGAGGAGCAGGAAAAAGCAAAAAATTTCAGAATTGCACCTTGCAATGCGGAGAAATTACTGTTTGTGCATTTACAATATTCATTGATTTTTGCCATTGAAAAACGTCCAGAAATGATTGAAGCTACTGACAGAATGAAAGGAGCTGGCATCTCACTCTCTTTGAATCTTCTTTATCATGCTAAGAGGAGCAGGAAAAAGCAAAAAATTTCAGAATTGCACCTTGCAATGCGGAGAAATTACTGTTTGTGCATTTACAATATTCATTGATTTTTGCCATTGAAAAACATCATGTTATTCATATACCAGAAATGTTTGAAGCTACTGACTGAATGAAAGGAGCTGGCATCTCACTCTCTTTGAATCTTCTTTATCATGCTAAGAGGAGCAGGAAAAAGCAAAAAATTTCAGAATTGCACCTTGCAATGCGGAGAAATTACTGTTTGTGCATTTACAATATTCATTGATTTTTGCCATTGAAAAACATCATGTTATTCATATACCAGAAATGATTGAAGCTACTGACTGAATGAAAGGAGCTGGCATCTCACTCTCTTTGAATCTTCTTTATCATGCTAAGAGGAGCAGGAAAAAGCAAAAAATTTCAGAATTGCACCTTGCAATGCGGAGAAATTACTGTTTGTGCATTTACAATATTCATTGATTTTTGCCATTGAAAAACGTCCAGAAATGATTGAAGCTACTGACTGAATGAAAGGAGCTGGCATCTCACTCTCTTTGAATCTTCTTTATCATGCTAAGAGGAGCAGGAAAAAGCAAAAAATTTCAGAATTGCACCTTGCAATGCGGAGAAATTACTGTTTGTGCATTTACAATATTCATTGATTTTTGCCATTGAAAAACGTCCAGAAATGATTGAAGCTACTGACTGAATGAAAGGAGCTGGCATCTCACTCTCTTTGAATCTTCTTTATCATGCTAAGAGGAGCAGGAAAAAGCAAAAAATTTCAGAATTGCACCTTGCAATGCGGAGAAATTACTGTTTGTGCATTTACAATATTCATTGATTTTTGCCATTGAAAAACATCATGTTATTCATATACCAGAAATGTTTGAAGCTACTGACTGAATGAAAGGAGCTGGCATCTCACTCTCTTTGAATCTTCTTTATCATGCTAAGAGGAGCAGGAAAAAGCAAAAAATTTCAGAATTGCACCTTGCAATGCGGAGAAATTACTGTTTGTGCATTTACAATATTCATTGATTTTTGCCATTGAAAAACGTCCAGAAATGATTGAAGCTACTGACTGAATGAAAGGAGCTGGCATCTCACTCTCTTTGAATCTTCTTTATCATGCTAAGAGGAGCAGGAAAAAGCAAAAAATTTCAGAATTGCACCTTGCAATGCGGAGAAATTACTGTTTGTGCTTTTACAATATTCATTGATTTTTGCCATTGAAAAACATCATGTTATTCATATACCAGAAATGTTTGAAGCTACTGACTGAATGAAAGGAGCTGGCATCTCACTCTCTTTGAATCTTCTTTATCATGCTAAGAGGAGCAGGAAAAAGCAAAAAATTTCAGAATTGCACCTTGCAATGCGGAGAAATTACTGTTTGTGCATTTACAATATTCATTGATTTTTGCCATTGAAAAACGTCCAGAAATGATTGAAGCTACTGACTGAATGAAAGGAGCTGGCATCTCACTCTCTTTGAATCTTCTTTATCATGCTAAGAGGAGCAGGAAAAAGCAAAAAATTTCAGAATTGCACCTTGCAATGCGGAGAAATTACTGTTTGTGCATTTACAATATTCATTGATTTTTGCCATTGAAAAACGTCCAGAAATGATTGAAGCTACTGACTGAATGAAAGGAGCTGGCATCTCACTCTCTTTGAATCTTCTTTATCATGCTAAGAGGAGCAGGAAAAAGCAAAAAATTTCAGAATTGCAACTTGCAATGCGGAGAAATTACTGTTTGTGCATTTACAATATTCATTGATTTTTGCCATTGAAAAACACCATGTTATTCATATACCAGAAATGATTGAAGCTACTGACTGAATGAAAGGAGCTGGCATCTCACTCTCTTTGAATCTTCTTTATCATGCTAAGAGGAGCAGGAAAAAGCAAAAAATTTCAGAATTGCACCTTGCAATGCGGAGAAATTACTGTTTGTGCATTTACAATATTCATTGATTTTTGCCATTGAAAAACGTCCAGAAATGATTGAAGCTACTGACTGAATGAAAGGAGCTGGCATCTCACTCTCTTTGAATCTTCTTTATCATGCTAAGAGGAGCAGGAAAAAGCAAAAAATTTCAGAATTGCACCTTGCAATGCGGAGAAATTACTGTTTGTGCATTTACAATATTCATTGATTTTTGCCATTGAAAAACGTCCAGAAATGATTGAAGCTACTGACTGAATGAAAGGAGCTGGCATCTCACTCTCTTTGAATCTTCTTTATCATGCTAAGAGAGCAGGAAAAAGCAAAAAATTTCAGAATTGCACCTTGCAATGCGGAGAAATTACTGTTTGTGCATTTACAATATTCATTAATTTTTGCCATTGAAAAACATCATGTTATTCATATCCCAGAAATGTTTGAAGCTACTGACTGAATGAAAGAAGCTGGCATCTCACTCTCTTTGAATCTTCTTTATCATGCTAAGAGGAGCAGGAAAAAGCAAAAAATTTCAGAATTGCACCTTGCAATGCGGAGAAATTACTGTTTGTGCATTTACAATATTCATTGATTTTTGCCATTGAAAAACGTCCAGAAATGATTGAAGCTACTGACTGAATGAAAGGAGCTGGCATCTCACTCTCTTTGAATCTTCTTTATCATGCTAAGAGGAGCAGGAAAAAGCAAAAAATTTCAGAATTGCACCTTGCAATGCGGAGAAATTACTGTTTGTGCATTTACAATATTCATTGATTTTTGCCATTGAAAAACATCATGTTATTCATATACCAGAAATGTTTGAAGCTACTGACTGAATGAAAGGAGCTGGCATCTCACTCTCTTTGAATCTTCTTTATCATGCTAAGAGGAGCAGGAAAAAGCAAAAAATTTCAGAATTGCACCTTGCAATGCGGAGAAATTACTGTTTGTGCATTTACAATATTCATTGATTTTTGCCATTGAAAAACGTCCAGAAATGATTGAAGCTACTGACTGAATGAAAGGAGCTGGCATCTCACTCTCTTTGAATCTTCTTTATCATGCTAAGAGGAGCAGGAAAATGCAAGAAATTTCAGAATTGCACCTTGCAATGCGGAGAAATTACTGTTTGTGCATTTACAATATTCATTGATTTTTGCCATTGAAAAACATCCAGAAATGATTGAAGCTACTGACTGAATGAAAGGAGCTGGCATCTCACTCTCTTTGAATCTTCTTTATCATGCTAAGAGGAGCAGGAAAAAGCCAAAAATTTCAGAATTGCACCTTGCAATGCGGAGAAATTACTGTTTGTGCATTTACAATATTCATTGATTTTTGCCATTGAAAAACATCATGTTATTCATATACCAGAAATGATTGAAGCTACTGACTGAATGAAAGGAGCTGGCATCTCACTCTCTTTGAATCTTCTTTATCATGCAAAGAGGAGCAGGAAAAAGCAAAAAATTTCAGAATTGCACCTTGCAATGCGGAGAAATTACTGTTTGTGCATTTACAACATTCATTGATTTTTGCCATTGAAAAACGTCCAGAAATGATTGAAGCTACTGACTGAATGAAAGGAGCTGGCATCTCACTCTCTTTGAATCTTCTTTATCATGCTAAGAGGAGCAGGAAAAAGCAAAAAATTTCAGAATTGCACCTTGCAATGCGGAGAAATTACTGTTTGTGCATTTACAATATTCATTGATTTTTGCCATTGAAAAACGTCCAGAAATGATTGAAGCAACTGACTGAATGAAAGGAGCTGGCATCTCACTCTCTTTGAATCTTCTTTATCATGCTAAGAGGAGCAGGAAAAAGCAAAAAATTTCAGAATTGCACCTTGCAATGCGGAGAAATTACTGTTTGTGCATTTACAATATTCATTGATTTTTGCCATTGAAAAACGTCCAGAAATAATTGAAGCTACTGACTGAATGAAAGGAGCTGGCATCTCACTCTCTTTGAATCTTCTTTATCATGCTAAGAGGAGCAGGAAAAAGCAAAAAATTTCAGAATTGCAACTTGCAATGCGGAGAAATTACTGTTTGTGCATTTACAATATTCATTGATTTTTGCCATTGAAAAACATCATGTTATTCATATACCAGAAATGATTGAAGCTACTGACTGAATGAAAGGAGCTGTCATCTCACTCTCTTTGAATCTTCTTTATCATGCTAAGAGGAGCAGGAAAAAGCAAAAAATTTCAGAATTGCACTTTGCAATGCGGAGAAATTACTGTTTGTGCATTTACAATATTCATTGATTTTTGCCATTGAAAAACGTCCAGAAATGATTGAAGCTACTGACTGAATGAAAGGAGCTGGCATCTCACTCTCTTTGAATCTTCTTTATCATGCTAAGAGGAGCAGGAAAAAGCAAAAAATTTCAGAATTGCACCTTGCAATGCGGAGAAATTACTGTTTGTGCATTTACAATATTCATTGATTTTTGCCATTGAAAAACATCATGTTATTCATATACCAGAAATGTTTGAAGCTACTGACTGAATGAAAGGAGCTGGCATCTCACTCTCTTTGAATCTTCTTTATCATGCTAAGAGGAGCAGGAAAAAGCAAAAAATTTCAGAATTGCACCTTGCAATGCGGAGAAATTACTGTTTGTGCATTTACAATATTCATTGATTTTTGCCATTGAAAAATGTCCAGAAATGATTGAAGCTGCTGACTGAATGAAAGGAGCTGGCATCTCACTCTCTTTGAATCTTCTTTATCATGCTAAGAGGAGCAGGAAAAAGCAAAAAATTTCAGAATTGCACCTTGCAATGCGGAGAAATTACTGTTTGTGCATTTAAAATATTCATTGATTTTTGCTATTGAAAAACATCATGTTATTCATATACCAGAAATGATTGAAGCTACTGACTGAATGAAAGGAGCTGGCATCTCACTCTCTTTGAATCTTCTTTATCATGCTAAGAGGAGCAGGAAAAAGCAAAAAATTTCAGAATTGCACCTTGCAATGCGGAGAAATTACTGTTTGTGCATTTACAATATTCATTGATTTTTGCCATTGAAAAACGTCCAGAAATGATTGAAGCTACTGACTGAATGAAAGGAGCTGGCATCTCACTCTCTTTGAATCTTCTTTATCATGCTAAGAGGAGCAGGAAAAAGCAAAAAATTTCAGAATTGCACCTTGCAATGCGGAGAAATTACTGTTTGTGCATTTACAATATTCATTGATTTTTGCCATTGAAAAACGTCCAGAAATGATTGAAGCTACTGACTGAATGAAAGGAGCTGGCATCTCACTCTCTTTGAATCTTCTTTATCATGCTAAGAGGAGCAGGAAAAAGCAAAAAATTTCAGAATTGCACCTTGCAATGCGGAGAAATTACTGTTTGTGCATTTACAATATTCATTGATTTTTGCCATTGAAAAACATCATGTTATTCATATACCAGAAATGTTTGAAGCTACTGACTGAATGAAAGGAGCTGGCATCTCACTCTCTTTGAATCTTCTTTATCATGCTAAGAGGAGCAGGAAAAAGCAAAAAATTTCAGAATTGCACCTTGCAATGCGGAGAAATTACTGTTTGTGCATTTACAATATTCATTGATTTTTGCCATTGAAAAACGTCCAGAAATGATTGAAGCTACTGACTGAATGAAAGGAGCTGGCATCTCACTCTCTTTGAATCTTCTTTATCATGCTAAGAGGAGCAGGAAAAAGCAAAAAATTTCAGAATTGCACCTTGCAATGCGGAGAAATTACTGTTTGTGCATTTACAATATTCATTGATTTTTGCCATTGAAAAACGTCCAGAAATGATTGAAGCTACTGACTGAATGAAAGGAGCTGGCATCTCACTCTCTTTGAATCTTCTTTATCATGCTAAGAGGAGCAGGAAAAAGCAAAAAATTTCAGAATTGCAACTTGCAATGCGGAGAAATTACTGTTTGTGCATTTACAATATTCATTGATTTTTGCCATTGAAAAACATCATGTTATTCATATACCAGAAATGATTGAAGCTACTGACTGAATGAAAGGAGCTGGCATCTCACTCTCTTTGAATCTTCTTTATCATGCTAAGAGGAGCAGGAAAAAGCAAAAAATTTCAGAATTGCACCTTGCAATGCGGAGAAATTACTGTTTGTGCATTTACAATATTCATTGATTTTTGCCATTGAAAAACATCATGTTATTCATATACCAGAAATGTTTGAAGCTACTGACTGAATGAAAGGAGCTGGCATCGCACTCTCTTTGAATCTTCTTTATCATGCTAAGAGGAGCAGGAAAAAGCAAAAAATTTCAGAATTGCACCTTGCAATGCGGAGAAATTACTGTTTGTGCATTTACAATATTCATTGATTTTTGCCATTGAAAAACGTCCAGAAATGATTGAAGCTACTGACTGAATGAAAGGAGCTGGCATCTCACTCTCTTTGAATCTTCTTTATCATGCTAAGAGGAGCAGGAAAATGCAAGAAATTTCAGAATTGCACCTTGCAATGCGGAGAAATTACTGTTTGTGCATTTACAATATTCATTGATTTTTGCCATTGAAAAACATCCAGAAATGATTGAAGCTACTGACTGAATGAAAGGAGCTGGCATCTCACTCTCTTTGAATCTTCTTTATCATGCTAAGAGGAGCAGGAAAAAGCCAAAAATTTCAGAATTGCACCTTGCAATGCGGAGAAATTACTGTTTGTGCATTTACAATATTCATTGATTTTTGCCATTGAAAAACATCATGTTATTCATATACCAGAAATGATTGAAGCTACTGACTGAATGAAAGGAGCTGGCATCTCACTCTCTTTGAATCTTCTTTATCATGCAAAGAGGAGCAGGAAAAAGCAAAAAATTTCAGAATTGCACCTTGCAATGCGGAGAAATTACTGTTTGTGCATTTACAATATTCATTGATTTTTGCCATTGAAAAACGTCCAGAAATGATTGAAGCTACTGACTGAATGAAAGGAGCTGGCATCTCACTCTCTTTGAATCTTCTTTATCATGCTAAGAGGAGCAGGAAAAAGCAAAAAATTTCAGAATTGCACCTTGCAATGCGGAGAAATTACTGTTTGTGCATTTACAATATTCACTGATTTTTGCCATTGAAAAACGTCCAGAAATGATTGAAGCAACTGACTGAATGAAAGGAGCTGGCATCTCACTCTCTTTGAATCTTCTTTATCATGCTAAGAGGAGCAGGAAAAAGCAAAAAAATTCAGAATTGCACCTTGCAATGCGGAGAAATTACTGTTTGTGCATTTACAATATTCATTGATTTTTGCCATTGAAAAACGTCCAGAAATAATTGAAGCTACTGACTGAATGAAAGGAGCTGGCATCTCACTCTCTTTGAATCTTCTTTATCATGCTAAGAGGAGCAGGAAAAAGCAAAAAATTTCAGAATTGCAACTTGCAATGCGGAGAAATTACTGTTTGTGCATTTACAATATTCATTGATTTTTGCCATTGAAAAACATCATGTTATTCATATACCAGAAATGATTGAAGCTACTGACTGAATGAAAGGAGCTGGAATCTCACTCTCTTTGAATCTTCTTTATCATGCTAAGAGGAGCAGGAAAAAGCAAAAAATTTCAGAATGGCACCTTGCAATGCGGAGAAATTACTGTTTGTGCATTTACAATATTCATTGATTTTTGCCATTGAAAAACGTCCAGAAATGATTGAAGCTACTGACTGAATGAAAGGAGCTGGCATCTCACTCTCTTTGAATCTTCTTTATCATGCTAAGAGGAGCAGGAAAAAGCAAAACATTTCAGAATTGCACCTTGCAATGCGGAGAAATTACTGTTTGTGCTTTTACAATATTCATTGATTTTTGCCATTGAAACACATCATGTTATTCATATACCAGAAATGTTTGAAGCTACTGACTGAATGAAAGGAGCTGGCATCTCACTCTCTTTGAATCTTCTTTATCATGCTAAGAGGAGCAGGAAAAAGCAAAACATTTCAGAATTGCACCTTGCAATGCGGAGAAATTACTGTTTGTGCATTTACAATATTCATTGATTTTTGCCATTGAAAAATGTCCAGAAATGATTGAAGCTGCTGACTGAATGAAAGGAGCTGGCATCTCACTCTCTTTGAATCTTCTTTATCATGCTAAGAGGAGCAGGAAAAAGCAAAAAATTTCAGAATTGCACCTTGCAATGCGGAGAAATTACTGTTTGTGCATTTACAATATTCATTGATTTTTGCCATTGAAAAACATCATGTTATTCATATACCAGAAATGATTGAAGCTACTGACTGAATGAAAGGAGCTGGCATCTCACTCTCTTTGAATCTTCTTTATCATGCTAAGAGGAGCAGGAAAAAGCAAAAAATTTCAGAATTGCAACTTGCATTGCGGAGAAATTACTGTTTGTGCATTTACAATATTCATTGATTTTTGCCATTGAAAAACGTCCAGAAATGATTGAAGCTACTGACTGAATGAAAGGAGCTGGCATCTCACTCTCTTTGAATCTTCTTTATCATGCTAAGAGGAGCAGGAAAAAGCAAAAAATTTCAGAATTGCACCTTGCAATGCGGAGAAATTACTGTTTGTGCATTTACAATATTCATTGATTTTTGCCATTGAAAAATGTCCAGAAATGATTGAAGCTACTGACTGAATGAAAGGAGCTGGCATCTCACTCTCTTTGAATCTTCTTTATCATGCTAAGAGGAGCAGGAAAAAGCAAAAAATTTCAGAATTGCACCTTGCAATGCGGAGAAATTACTGTTTGTGCATTTACAATATTCATTGATTTTTGCCATTGAAAAACATCATGTTATTCATATACCAGAAATGTTTGAAGCTACTGACTGAATGAAAGGAGCTGGCATCTCACTCTCTTTGAATCTTCTTTATCATGCTAAGAGGAGCAGGAAAAAGCAAAAAATTTCAGAATTGCACCTTGCAATGCGGAGAAATTACTGTTTGTGCATTTACAATATTCATTGATTTTTGCCATTGAAAAACGTCCAGAAATGATTGAAGCTACTGACTGAATGAAAGGAGCTGGCATCTCACTCTCTTTGAATCTTCTTTATCATGCTAAGAGGAGCAGGAAAAAGCAAAACATTTCAGAATTGCACCTTGCAATGTGGAGAAATTACTGTTTGTGCATTTACAATATTCATTGATTTTTGCCATTGAAAAACATCATGTTATTCATATACCAGAAATGATTGAAGCTACTGACTGAATGAAAGGAGCTGGCATCTCACTCTCTTTGAATCTTCTTTATCATGCTAAGAGGAGCAGGAAAAAGCAAAAAATTTCAGAATTGCACCTTGCAATGCGGAGAAATTACTGTTTGTGCATTTACAATATTCATTGATTTTTGCCATTGAAAAACGTCCAGAAATGATTGAAGCTACTGACTGAATGAAAGGAGCTGGCATCTCACTCTCTTTGAATCTTCTTTATCATGCTAAGAGGAGCAGGAAAAAGCAAAAAATTTCAGAATTGCACCTTGCAATGCGGAGAAATTACTGTTTGTGCTTTTACAATATTCATTGATTTTTGCCATTGAAAAACATCATGTTATTCATATACCAGAAATGTTTGAAGCTACTGACTGAATGAAAGGAGCTGGCATCTCACTCTCTTTGAATCTTCTTTATCATGCTAAGAGGAGCAGGAAAAAGCAAAAAATTTCAGAATTGCACCTTGCAATGCGGAGAAATTACTGTTTGTGCATTTACAATATTCATTGATTTTTGCCATTGAAAAACGTCCAGAAATGATTGAAGCTACTGACTGAATGAAAGGAGCTGGCATCTCACTCTCTTTGAATCTTCTTTATCATGCTAAGAGGAGCAGGAAAAAGCAAAAAATTTCAGAATTGCACCTTGCAATGCGGAGAAATTACTGTTTGTGCATTTACAATATTCATTGATTTTTGCCATTGAAAAACGTCCAGAAATGATTGAAGCTACTGACTGAATGAAAGGAGCTGGCATCTCACTCTCTTTGAATCTTCTTTATCATGCTAAGAGGAGCAGGAAAAAGCAAAAAATTTCAGAATTGCAACTTGCAATGCGGAGAAATTACTGTTTGTGCATTTACAATATTCATTGATTTTTGCCATTGAAAAACATCATGTTATTCATATACCAGAAATGATTGAAGCTACTGACTGAATGAAAGGAGCTGGCATCTCACTCTCTTTGAATCTTCTTTATCATGCTAAGAGGAGCAGGAAAAAGCAAAAAATTTCAGAATTGCACCTTGCAATGCGGAGAAATTACTGTTTGTGCATTTACAATATTCATTGATTTTTGCCATTGAAAAACGTCCAGAAATGATTGAAGCTACTGACTGAATGAAAGGAGCTGGCATCTCACTCTCTTTGAATCTTCTTTATCATGCTAAGAGGAGCAGGAAAAAGCAAAAAATTTCAGAATTGCACCTTGCAATGCGGAGAAATTACTGTTTGTGCTTTTACAATATTCATTGATTTTTGCCATTGAAAAACATCATGTTATTCATATACCAGAAATGTTTGAAGCTACTGACTGAATGAAAGGAGCTGGCATCTCACTCTCTTTGAATCTTCTTTATCATGCTAAGAGGAGCAGGAAAAAGCAAAAAATTTCAGAATTGCACCTTGCAATGCGGAGAAATTACTGTTTGTGCATTTACAATATTCATTGATTTTTGCCATTGAAAAACGTCCAGAAATGATTGAAGCTACTGACTGAATGAAAGGAGCTGGCATCTCACTCTCTTTGAATCTTCTTTATCATGCTAAGAGGAGCAGGAAAAAGCAAAAAATTTCAGAATTGCACCTTGCAATGCGGAGAAATTACTGTTTGTGCATTTACAATATTCATTGATTTTTGCCATTGAAAAACGTCCAGAAATGATTGAAGCTACTGACTGAATGAAAGGAGCTGGCATCTCACTCTCTTTGAATCTTCTTTATCATGCTAAGAGGAGCAGGAAAAAGCAAAAAATTTCAGAATTGCAACTTGCAATGCGGAGAAATTACTGTTTGTGCATTTACAATATTCATTGATTTTTGCCATTGAAAAACATCATGTTATTCATATACCAGAAATGATTGAAGCTACTGACTGAATGAAAGGAGCTGGAATCTCACTCTCTTTGAATCTTCTTTATCATGCTAAGAGGAGCAGGAAAAAGCAAAAAATTTCAGAATGGCACCTTGCAATGCGGAGAAATTACTGTTTGTGCATTTACAATATTCATTCATTTTTGCCATTGAAAAACGTCCAGAAATGATTGAAGCTACTGACTGAATGAAAGGAGCTGGCATCTCACTCTCTTTGAATCTTCTTTATCATGCTAAGAGGAGCAGGAAAAAGCAAAAAATTTCAGAATTGCACCTTGCAATGCGGAGAAATTACTGTTTGTGCTTTTACAATATTCATTGATTTTTGCCATTGAAACACATCATGTTATTCATATACCAGAAATGTTTGAAGCTACTGACTGAATGAAAGGAGCTGGCATCTCACTCTCTTTGAATCTTCTTTATCATGCTAAGAGGAGCAGGAAAAAGCAAAACATTTCAGAATTGCACCTTGCAATGCGGAGAAATTACTGTTTGTGCATTTACAATATTCATTGATTTTTGCCATTGAAAAATGTCCAGAAATGATTGAAGCTGCTGACTGAATGAAAGGAGCTGGCATCTCACTCTCTTTGAATCTTCTTTATCATGCTAAGAGGAGCAGGAAAAAGCAAAAAATTTCAGAATTGCACCTTGCAATGCGGAGAAATTACTGTTTGTGCATTTACAATATTCATTGATTTTTGCCATTGAAAAACATCATGTTATTCATATACCAGAAATGATTGAAGCTACTGACTGAATGAAAGGAGCTGGCATCTCACTCTCTTTGAATCTTCTTTATCATGCTAAGAGGAGCAGGAAAAAGCAAAAAATTTCAGAATTGCAACTTGCAATGCGGAGAAATTACTGTTTGTGCATTTACAATATTCATTGATTTTTGCCATTGAAAAACGTCCAGAAATGATTGAAGCTACTGACTGAATGAAAGGAGCTGGCATCTCACTCTCTTTGAATCTTCTTTATCATGCTAAGGGGAGCAGGAAAAAGCAAAAAATTTCAGAATTGCACCTTGCAATGCGGAGAAATTACTGTTTGTGCATTTACAATATTCATTGATTTTTGCCATTGAAAAACGTCCAGAAATGATTGAAGCTACTGACTGAATGAAAGGAGCTGGCATCTCACTCTCTTTGAATCTTCTTTATCATGCTAAGAGGAGCAGGAAAAAGCAAAAAATTTCAGAATTGCACCTTGCAATGCGGAGAAATTACTGTTTGTGCATTTACAATATTCATTGATTTTTGCCATTGAAAAACATCATGTTATTCATATACCAGAAATGTTTGAAGCTACTGACTGAATGAAAGGAGCTGGCATCTCACTCTCTTTGAATCTTCTTTATCATGCTAAGAGGAGCAGGAAAAAGCAAAAAATTTCAGAATTGCACCTTGCAATGCGGAGAAATTACTGTTTGTGCATTTACAATATTCATTGATTTTTGCCATTGAAAAACGTCCAGAAATGATTGAAGCTACTGACTGAATGAAAGGAGCTGGCATCTCACTCTCTTTGAATCTTCTTTATCATGCTAAGAGGAGCAGGAAAAAGCAAAACATTTCAGAATTGCACCTTGCAATGTGGAGAAATTACTGTTTGTGCATTTACAATATTCATTGATTTTTGCCATTGAAAAACATCATGTTATTCATATACCAGAAATGATTGAAGCTACTGACTGAATGAAAGGAGCTGGCATCTCACTCTCTTTGAATCTTCTTTATCATGCTAAGAGGAGCAGGAAAAAGCAAAAAATTTCAGAATTGCACCTTGCAATGCGGAGAAATTACTGTTTGTGCATTTACAATATTCATTGATTTTTGCCATTGAAAAACGTCCAGAAATGATTGAAGCTACTGACTGAATGAAAGGAGCTGGCATCTCACTCTCTTTGAATCTTCTTTATCATGCTAAGAGGAGCAGGAAAAAGCAAAAAATTTCAGAATTGCACCTTGCAATGCGGAGAAATTACTGTTTGTGCATTTACAATATTCATTGATTTTTGCCATTGAAAAACGTCCAGAAATGATTGAAGCTACTGACTGAATGAAAGGAGCTGGCATCTCACTCTCTTTGAATCTTCTTTATCATGCTAAGAGGAGCAGGAAAAAGCAAAAAATTTCAGAATTGCAACTTGCAATGCGGAGAAATTACTGTTTGTGCATTTACAATATTCATTGATTTTTGCCATTGAAAAACATCATGTTATTCATATACCAGAAATGATTGAAGCTACTGACTGAATGAAAGGAGCTGGCATCTCACTCTCTTTGAATCTTCTTTATCATGCTAAGAGGAGCAGGAAAAAGCAAAAAATTTCAGAATTGCACCTTGCAATGAGGAGAAATTACTGTTTGTGCATTTACAATATTCATTGATTTTTGCCATTGAAAAACGTCCAGAAATGATTGAAGCTACTGACTGAATGAAAGGAGCTGGCATCTCACTCTCTTTGAATCTTCTTTATCATGCTAAGAGGAGCAGGAAAAAGCAAAAAATTTCAGAATTGCACCTTGCAATGCGGAGAAATTACTGTTTGTGCATTTACAATATTCATTGATTTTTGCCATTGAAAAACGTCCAGAAATGATTGAAGCTACTGACTGAATGAAAGGAGCTGGCATCTCACTCTCTTTGAATCTTCTTTATCATGCTAAGAGAGCAGGAAAAAGCAAAAAATTTCAGAATTGCACCTTGCAATGCGGAGAAATTACTGTTTGTGCATTTACAATATTCATTAATTTTTGCCATTGAAAAACATCATGTTATTCATATCCCAGAAATGTTTGAAGCTACTGACTGAATGAAAGAAGCTGGCATCTCACTCTCTTTGAATCTTCTTTATCATGCTAAGAGGAGCAGGAAAAAGCAAAAAATTTCAGAATTGCACCTTGCAATGCGGAGAAATTACTGTTTGTGCATTTACAATATTCATTGATTTTTGCCATTGAAAAACGTCCAGAAATGATTGAAGCTACTGACTGAATGAAAGGAGCTGGCATCTCACTCTCTTTGAATCTTCTTTATCATGCTAAGAGGAGCAGGAAAAAGCAAAAAATTTCAGAATTGCACCTTGCAATGCGGAGAAATTACTGTTTGTGCATTTACAATATTCATTGATTTTTGCCATTGAAAAACATCATGTTATTCATATACCAGAAATGTTTGAAGCTACTGACTGAATGAAAGGAGCTGGCATCTCACTCTCTTTGAATCTTCTTTATCATGCTAAGAGGAGCAGGAAAAAGCAAAAAATTTCAGAATTGCACCTTGCAATGCGGAGAAATTACTGTTTGTGCATTTACAATATTCATTGATTTTTGCCATTGAAAAACGTCCAGAAATGATTGAAGCTACTGACTGAATGAAAGGAGCTGGCATCTCACTCTCTTTGAATCTTCTTTATCATGCTAAGAGGAGCAGGAAAATGCAAGAAATTTCAGAATTGCACCTTGCAATGCGGAGAAATTACTGTTTGTGCATTTACAATATTCATTGATTTTTGCCTTTGAAAAACATCCAGAAATGATTGAAGCTACTGACTGAATGAAAGGAGCTGGCATCTCACTCTCTTTGAATCTTCTTTATCATGCTAAGAGGAGCAGGAAAAAGCCAAAAATTTCAGAATTGCACCTTGCAATGCGGAGAAATTACTGTTTGTGCATTTACAATATTCATTGATTTTTGCCATTGAAAAACATCATGTTATTCATATACCAGAAATGATTGAAGCTACTGACTGAATGAAAGGAGCTGGCATCTCACTCTCTTTGAATCTTCTTTATCATGCAAAGACGAGCAGGAAAAAGCAAAAAATTTCAGAATTGCACCTTGCAATGCGGAGAAATTACTGTTTGTGCATTTACAATATTCATTGATTTTTGCCATTGAAAAACGTCCAGAAATGATTGAAGCTACTGACTGAATGAAAGGAGCTGGCATCTCACTCTCTTTGAATCTTCTTTATCATGCTAAGAGGAGCAGGAAAAAGCAAAAAATTTCAGAATTGCACCTTGCAATGCGGAGAAATTACTGTTTGTGCATTTACAATATTCATTGATTTTTGCCATTGAAAAACGTCCAGAAATGATTGAAGCAACTGACTGAATGAAAGGAGCTGGCATCTCACTCTCTTTGAATCTTCTTTATCATGCTAAGAGGAGCAGGAAAAAGCAAAAAATTTCAGAATTGCACCTTGCAATGCGGAGAAATTACTGTTTGTGCATTTACAATATTCATTGATTTTTGCCATTGAAAAACGTCCAGAAATAATTGAAGCTACTGACTGAATGAAAGGAGCTGGCATCTCACTCTCTTTGAATCTTCTTTATCATGCTAAGAGGAGCAGGAAAAAGCAAAAAATTTCAGAATTGCAACTTGCAATGCGGAGAAATTACTGTTTGTGCATTTACAATATTCATTGATTTTTGCCATTGAAAAACATCATGTTATTCATATACCAGAAATGATTGAAGCTACTGACTGAATGAAAGGAGCTGTCATCTCACTCTCTTTGAATCTTCTTTATCATGCTAAGAGGAGCAGGAAAAAGCAAAAAATTTCAGAATTGCACCTTGCAATGCGGAGAAATTACTGTTTGTGCATTTACAATATTCATTGATTTTTGCCATTGAAAAACGTCCAGAAATGATTGAAGCTACTGACTGAATGAAAGGAGCTGGCATCTCACTCTCTTTGAATCTTCTTTATCATGCTAAGAGGAGCAGGAAAAAGCAAAAAATTTCAGAATTGCACCTTGCAATGCGGAGAAATTACTGTTTGTGCTTTTACAATATTCATTGATTTTTGCCATTGAAAAACATCATGTTATTCATATACCAGAAATGTTTGAAGCTACTGACTGAATGAAAGGAGCTGGCATCTCACTCTCTTTGAATCTTCTTTATCATGCTAAGAGGAGCAGGAAAAAGCAAAAAATTTCAGAATTGCACCTTGCAATGCGGAGAAATTACTGTTTGTGCATTTACAATATTCATTGATTTTTGCCATTGAAAAATGTCCAGAAATGATTGAAGCTGCTGACTGAATGAAAGGAGCTGGCATCTCACTCTCTTTGAATCTTCTTTATCATGCTAAGAGGAGCAGGAAAAAGCAAAAAATTTCAGAATTGCACCTTGCAATGCGGAGAAATTACTGTTTGTGCATTTAAAATATTCATTGATTTTTGCTATTGAAAAACATCATGTTATTCATATACCAGAAATGATTGAAGCTACTGACTGAATGAAAGGAGCTGGCATCTCACTCTCTTTGAATCTTCTTTATCATGCTAAGAGGAGCAGGAAAAAGCAAAAAATTTCAGAATTGCACCTTGCAATGCGGAGAAATTACTGTTTGTGCATTTACAATATTCATTGATTTTTGCCATTGAAAAACGTCCAGAAATGATTGAAGCTACTGACTGAATGAAAGGAGCTGGCATCTCACTCTCTTTGAATCTTCTTTAACATGCTAAGAGGAGCAGGAAAAAGCAAAAAATTTCAGAATTGCACCTTGCAATGCGGAGAAATTACTGTTTGTGCATTTACAATATTCATTGATTTTTGCCATTGAAAAACGTCCAGAAATGATTGAAGCTACTGACTGAATGAAAGGAGCTGGCATCTCACTCTCTTTGAATCTTCTTTATCATGCTAAGAGGAGCAGGAAAAAGCAAAAAATTTCAGAATTGCACCTTGCAATGCGGAGAAATTACTGTTTGTGCATTTACAATATTCATTGATTTTTGCCATTGAAAAACATCATGTTATTCATATACCAGAAATGTTTGAAGCTACTGACTGAATGAAAGGAGCTGGCATCTCACTCTCTTTGAATCTTCTTTATCATGCTAAGAGGAGCAGGAAAAAGCAAAAAATTTCAGAATTGCACCTTGCAATGCGGAGAAATTACTGTTTGTGCATTTACAATATTCATTGATTTTTGCCATTGAAAAACGTCCAGAAATGATTGAAGCTACTGACTGAATAAAAGGAGCTGGCATCTCACTCTCTTTGAATCTTCTTTATCATGCTAAGAGGAGCAGGAAAAAGCAAAAAATTTCAGAATTGCACCTTGCAATGCGGAGAAATTACTGTTTGTGCATTTACAATATTCATTGATTTTTGCCATTGAAAAACGTCCAGAAATGATTGAAGCTACTGACTGAATGAAAGGAGCTGGCATCTCACTCTCTTTGAATCTTCTTTAACATGCTAAGAGGAGCAGGAAAAAGCAAAAAATTTCAGAATTGCACCTTGCAATGCGGAGAAATTACTGTTTGTGCATTTACAATATTCATTGATTTTTGCCATTGAAAAACGTCCAGAAATGATTGAAGCTACTGACTGAATGAAAGGAGCTGGCATCTCACTCTCTTTGAATCTTCTTTATCATGCTAAGAGGAGCAGGAAAAAGCAAAAAATTTCAGAATTGCACCTTGCAATGCGGAGAAATTACTGTTTGTGCATTTACAATATTCATTGATTTTTGCCATTGAAAAACATCATGTTATTCATATACCAGAAATGTTTGAAGCTACTGACTGAATGAAAGGAGCTGGCATCTCACTCTCTTTGAATCTTCTTTATCATGCTAAGAGGAGCAGGAAAAAGCAAAAAATTTCAGAATTGCACCTTGCAATGCGGAGAAATTACTGTTTGTGCATTTACAATATTCATTGATTTTTGCCATTGAAAAACGTCCAGAAATGATTGAAGCTACTGACTGAATAAAAGGAGCTGGCATCTCACTCTCTTTGAATCTTCTTTATCATGCTAAGAGGAGCAGGAAAAAGCAAAAAATTTCAGAATTGCACCTTGCAATGCGGAGAAATTACTGTTTGTGCATTTACAATATTCATTGATTTTTGCCATTGAAAAACATCATGTTATTCATATACCAGAAATGATTGAAGCTACTGACTGAATGAAAGGAGCTGGCATCTCGCTCTCTTTGAATCTTCTTTATCATGCTAAGAGGAGCAGGAAAAAGCAAAAAATTTCAGAATTGCACCTTGCAATGCGGAGAAATTACTGTTTGTGCATTTACAATATTCATTGATTTTTGCCATTGAAAAACGTCCAGAAATGATTGAAGCTACTGACTGAATGAAAGGAGCTGGCATCTCACTCTCTTTGAATCTTCTTTATCATGCTAAGAGGAGCAGGAAAAAGCAAAAAATTTCAGAATTGCACCTTGCAATGTGGAGAAATTACTGTTTGTGCATTTACAATATTCATTGATTTTTGCCATTGAAAAACATCATGTTATTCATATACCAGAAATGATTGAAGCTACTGACTGAATGAAAGGAGCTGGCATCTCACTCTCTTTGAATCTTCTTTATCATGCTAAGAGGAGCAGGAAAAAGCAAAAAATTTCAGAATTGCACCTTGCAATGCGGAGAAATTACTGTTTGTGCATTTACAATATTCATTGATTTTTGCCATTGAAAAACGTCCAGAAATGATTGAAGCTACTGACTGAATGAAAGGAGCTGGCATCTCACTCTCTTTGAATCTTCTTTATCATGCTAAGAGGAGCAGGAAAAAGCAAAAAATTTCAGAATTGCACCTTGCAATGCGGAGAAATTACTGTTTGTGCTTTTACAATATTCATTGATTTTTGCCATTGAAAAACATCATGTTATTCATATACCAGAAATGTTTGAAGCTACTGACTGAATGAAAGGAGCTGGCATCTCACTCTCTTTGAATCTTCTTTATCATGCTAAGAGGAGCAGGAAAAAGCAAAAAATTTCAGAATTGCACCTTGCAATGCGGAGAAATTACTGTTTGTGCATTTACAATATTCATTGATTTTTGCCATTGAAAAACGTCCAGAAATGATTGAAGCTACTGACTGAATGAAAGGAGCTGGCATCTCACTCTCTTTGAATCTTCTTTATCATGCTAAGAGGAGCAGGAAAAAGCAAAAAATTTCAGAATTGCACCTTGCAATGCGGAGAAATTACTGTTTGTGCATTTACAATATTCATTGATTTTTGCCATTGAAAAACGTCCAGAAATGATTGAAGCTACTGACTGAATGAAAGGAGCTGGCATCTCACTCTCTTTGAATCTTCTTTATCATGCTAAGAGGAGCAGGAAAAAGCAAAAAATTTCAGAATTGCAACTTGCAATGCGGAGAAATTACTGTTTGTGCATTTACAATATTCATTGATTTTTGCCATTGAAAAACATCATGTTATTCATATACCAGAAATGATTGAAGCTACTGACTGAATGAAAGGAGCTGGCATCTCACTCTCTTTGAATCTTCTTTATCATGCTAAGAGGAGCAGGAAAAAGCAAAAAATTTCAGAATTGCACCTTGCAATGCGGAGAAATTACTGTTTGTGCATTTACAATATTCATTGATTTTTGCCATTGAAAAACGTCCAGAAATGATTGAAGCTACTGACTGAATGAAAGGAGCTGGCATCTCACTCTCTTTGAATCTTCTTTATCATGCTAAGAGGAGCAGGAAAAAGCAAAAAATTTCAGAATTGCACCTTGCAATGCGGAGAAATTACTGTTTGTGCTTTTACAATATTCATTGATTTTTGCCATTGAAAAACATCATGTTATTCATATACCAGAAATGTTTGAAGCTACTGACTGAATGAAAGGAGCTGGCATCTCACTCTCTTTGAATCTTCTTTATCATGCTAAGAGGAGCAGGAAAAAGCAAAAAATTTCAGAATTGCACCTTGCAATGCGGAGAAATTACTGTTTGTGCATTTACAATATTCATTGATTTTTGCCATTGAAAAACGTCCAGAAATGATTGAAGCTACTGACTGAATGAAAGGAGCTGGCATCTCACTCTCTTTGAATCTTCTTTATCATGCTAAGAGGAGCAGGAAAAAGCAAAAAATTTCAGAATTGCACCTTGCAATGCGGAGAAATTACTGTTTGTGCATTTACAATATTCATTGATTTTTGCCATTGAAAAACGTCCAGAAATGATTGAAGCTACTGACTGAATGAAAGGAGCTGGCATCTCACTCTCTTTGAATCTTCTTTATCATGCTAAGAGGAGCAGGAAAAAGCAAAAAATTTCAGAATTGCACCTTGCAATGCGGAGAAATTACTGTTTGTGCATTTACAATATTCATTGATTTTTGCCATTGAAAAACATCATGTTATTCATATACCAGAAATGATTGAAGCTACTGACTGAATGAAAGGAGCTGGCATCTCGCTCTCTTTGAATCTTCTTTATCATGCTAAGAGGAGCAGGAAAAAGCAAAAAATTTCAGAATTGCACCTTGCAATGCGGAGAAATTACTGTTTGTGCATTTACAATATTCATTGATTTTTGCCGTTGAAAAACGTCCAGAAATGATTGAAGCTACTGACTGAATGAAAGGAGCTGGCATCTCACTCTCTTTGAATCTTCTTTATCATGCTAAGAGGAGCAGGAAAAAGCAAAAAATTTCAGAATTGCACCTTGCAATGTGGAGAAATTACTGTTTGTGCATTTACAATATTCATTGATTTTTGCCATTGAAAAACATCATGTTATTCATATACCAGAAATGATTGAAGCTACTGACTGAATGAAAGGAGCTGGCATCTCACTCTCTTTGAATCTTCTTTATCATGCTAAGAGGAGCAGGAAAAAGCAAAAAATTTCAGAATTGCACCTTGCAATGCGGAGAAATTACTGTTTGTGCATTTACAATATTCATTGATTTTTGCCATTGAAAAACGTCCAGAAATGATTGAAGCTACTGACTGAATGAAAGGAGCTGGCATCTCACTCTCTTTGAATCTTCTTTATCATGCTAAGAGGAGCAGGAAAAAGCAAAAAATTTCAGAATTGCACCTTGCAATGCGGAGAAATTACTGTTTGTGCTTTTACAATATTCATTAATTTTTGCCATTGAAAAACATCATGTTATTCATATACCAGAAATGTTTGAAGCTACTGACTGAATGAAAGGAGCTGGCATCTCACTCTCTTTGAATCTTCTTTATCATGCTAAGAGGAGCAGGAAAAAGCAAAAAATTTCAGAATTGCACCTTGCAATGCGGAGAAATTACTGTTTGTGCATTTACAATATTCATTGATTTTTGCCATTGAAAAACGTCCAGAAATGATTGAAGCTACTGACTGAATGAAAGGAGCTGGCATCTCACTCTCTTTGAATCTTCTTTATCATGCTAAGAGGAGCAGGAAAAAGCAAAAAATTTCAGAATTGCACCTTGCAATGCGGAGAAATTACTGTTTGTGCATTTACAATATTCATTGATTTTTGCCATTGAAAAACGTCCAGAAATGATTGAAGCTACTGACTGAATGAAAGGAGCTGGCATCTCACTCTCTTTGAATCTTCTTTATCATGCTAAGAGGAGCAGGAAAAAGCAAAAAATTTCAGAATTGCAACTTGCAATGCGGAGAAATTACTGTTTGTGCATTTACAATATTCATTGATTTTTGCCATTGAAAAACATCATGTTATTCATATACCAGAAATGATTGAAGCTACTGACTGAATGAAAGGAGCTGGCATCTCACTCTCTTTGAATCTTCTTTATCATGCTAAGAGGAGCAGGAAAAAGCAAAAAATTTCAGAATTGCACCTTGCAATGCGGAGAAATTACTGTTTGTGCATTTACAATATTCATTGATTTTTGCCATTGAAAAACGTCCAGAAATGATTGAAGCTACTGACTGAATGAAAGGAGCTGGCATCTCACTCTCTTTGAATCTTCTTTATCATGCTAAGAGGAGCAGGAAAAAGCAAAAAATTTCAGAATTGCACCTTGCAATGCGGAGAAATTACTGTTTGTGCTTTTACAATATTCATTGATTTTTGCCATTGAAAAACATCATGTTATTCATATACCAGAAATGTTTGAAGCTACTGACTGAATGAAAGGAGCTGGCATCTCACTCTCTTTGAATCTTCTTTATCATGCTAAGAGGAGCAGGAAAAAGCAAAAAATTTCAGAATTGCACCTTGCAATGCGGAGAAATTACTGTTTGTGCATTTACAATATTCATTGATTTTTGCCATTGAAAAACGTCCAGAAATGATTGAAGCTACTGACTGAATGAAAGGAGCTGGCATCTCACTCTCTTTGAATCTTCTTTATCATGCTAAGAGGAGCAGGAAAAAGCAAAAAATTTCAGAATTGCACCTTGCAATGCGGAGAAATTACTGTTTGTGCATTTACAATATTCATTGATTTTTGCCATTGAAAAACGTCCAGAAATGATTGAAGCTACTGACTGAATGAAAGGAGCTGGCATCTCACTCTCTTTGAATCTTCTTTATCATGCTAAGAGGAGCAGGAAAAAGCAAAAAATTTCAGAATTGCACCTTGCAATGCGGAGAAATTACTGTTTGTGCATTTACAATATTCATTGATTTTTGCCATTGAAAAACATCATGTTATTCATATACCAGAAATGATTGAAGCTACTGACTGAATGAAAGGAGCTGGCATCTTACTCTCTTTGAATCTTCTTTGTCATGCTAAGAGGAGCAGGAAAAAGCAAAAAATTTCAGAATTGCACCTTGCAATGCGGAGAAATTACTGTTTGAGCATTTACAATATTCATTGATTTTTGCCATTGAAAAACGTCCAGAAATGATTGAAGCTACTGACTGAATGAAAGGAGCTGGCATCTCACTCTCTTTGAATCTTCTTTATCATGCTAAGAGGAGCAGGAAAAAGCAAAAAATTTCAGAATTGCACCTTGCAATGCGGAGAAATTACTGTTTGTGCATTTACAATATTCATTGATTTTTGCCATTGAAAAACGTCCAGAAATGATTGAAGCTACTGACTGAATGAAAGGAGCTGGCATCTCACTCTCTTTGAATCTTCTTTATCATGCTAAGAGGAGCAGGAAAAAGCAAAAAATTTCAGAATTGCACCTTGCAATGCGGAGAAATTACTGTTTGTGCATTTACAATATTCATTGATTTTTGCCATTGAAAAACATCATGTTATTCATATACCAGAAATGTTTGTAGCTACTGACTGAATGAAAGGAGCTGGCATCTCACTCTCTTTGAATCTTCTTTATCATGCTAAGAGGAGCAGGAAAAAGCAAAAAATTTCAGAATTGCACCTTGCAATGCGGAGAAATTACTGTTTGTGCATTTACAATATTCATTGATTTTTGCCATTGAAAAACGTCCAGAAATGATTGAAGCTACTGACTGAATGAAAGGAGCTGGCATCTCACTCTCTTTGAATCTTCTTTATCATGCTAAGAGGAGCAGGAAAAAGCAAAAAATTTCAGAATTGCACCTTGCAATGCGGAGAAATTACTGTTTGTGCATTTACAATATTCATTGATTTTTGCCATTGAAACACATCATGTTATTCATATACCAGAAATGTTTGAAGCTACTGACTGAATGAAAGGAGCTGGCATCTCACTCTCTTTGAATCTTCTTTATCATGCTAAGAGGAGCAGGAAAAAGCAAAACATTTCAGAATTGCACCTTGCAATGCGGAGAAATTACTGTTTGTGCATTTACAATATTCATTGATTTTTGCCATTGAAAAATGTCCAGAAATGATTGAAGCTGCTGACTGAATGAAAGGAGCTGGCATCTCACTCTCTTTGAATCTTCTTTATCATGCTAAGAGGAGCAGGAAAAAGCAAAAAATTTCAGAATTGCACCTTGCAATGCGGAGAAATTACTGTTTGTGCATTTACAATATTCATTGATTTTTGCCATTGAAAAACATCATGTTATTCATATACCAGAAATGATTGAAGCTACTGACTGAATGAAAGGAGCTGGCATCTCACTCTCTTTGAATCTTCTTTATCATGCTAAGAGGAGCAGGAAAAAGCAAAAAATTTCAGAATTGCACCTTGCAATGCGGAGAAATTACTGTTTGTGCATTTACAATATTCATTGATTTTTGCCATTGAAAAACGTCCAGAAATGATTGAAGCTACTGACTGAATGAAAGGAGCTGGCATCTCACTCTCTTTGAATCTTCTTTATCATGCTAAGAGGAGCAGGAAAAAGCAAAAAATTTCAGAATTGCACCTTGCAATGCGGAGAAATTACTGTTTGTGCATTTACAATATTCATTGATTTTTGCCATTGAAAAACGTCCAGAAATGATTGAAGCTACTGACTGAATGAAAGGAGCTGGCATCTCACTCTCTTTGAATCTTCTTTATCATGCTAAGAGGAGCAGGAAAAAGCAAAAAATTTCAGAATTGCACCTTGCAATGCGGAGAAATTACTGTTTGTGCATTTACAATATTCATTAATTTTTGCCATTGAAAAACATCATGTTATTCATATCCCAGAAATGTTTGAAGCTACTGACTGAATGAAAGAAGCTGGCATCTCACTCTCTTTGAATCTTCTTTATCATGCTAAGAGGAGCAGGAAAAAGCAAAAAATTTCAGAATTGCACCTTGCAATGCGGAGAAATTACTGTTTGTGCATTTACAATATTCATTGATTTTTGCCATTGAAAAACGTCCAGAAATGATTGAAGCTACTGACTGAATGAAAGGAGCTGGCATCTCACTCTCTTTGAATCTTCTTTATCATGCTAAGAGGAGCAGGAAAAAGCAAAAAATTTCAGAATTGCACCTTGCAATGCGGAGAAATTACTGTTTGTGCATTTACAATATTCATTGATTTTTGCCATTGAAAAACATCATGTTATTCATATACCAGAAATGTTTGAAGCTACTGACTGAATGAAAGGAGCTGGCATCTCACTCTCTTTGAATCTTCTTTATCATGCTAAGAGGAGCAGGAAAAAGCAAAAAATTTCAGAATTGCACCTTGCAATGCGGAGAAATTACTGTTTGTGCATTTACAATATTCATTGATTTTTGCCATTGAAAAATGTCCAGAAATGATTGAAGCTGCTGACTGAATGAAAGGAGCTGGCATCTCACTCTCTTTGAATCTTCTTTATCATGCTAAGAGGAGCAGGAAAAAGCAAAAAATTTCAGAATTGCACCTTGCAATGCGGAGAAATTACTGTTTGTGCATTTACAATATTCATTGATTTTTGCCATTGAAAAACATCATGTTATTCATATACCAGAAATGTTTGAAGCTACTGACTGAATGAAAGGAGCTGGCATCTCACTCTCTTTGAATCTTCTTTATCATGCTAAGAGGAGCAGGAAAAAGCAAAAAATTTCAGAATTGCACCTTGCAATGCGGAGAAATTACTGTTTGTGCATTTACAATATTCATTGATTTTTGCCATTGAAAAATGTCCAGAAATGATTGAAGCTGCTGACTGAATGAAAGGAGCTGGCATCTCACTCTCTTTGAATCTTCTTTATCATGCTAAGAGGAGCAGGAAAAAGCAAAAAATTTCAGAATTGCACCTTGCAATGCGGAGAAATTACTGTTTGTGCATTTACAATATTCATTGATTTTTGCCATTGAAAAACATCATGTTATTCATATACCAGAAATGATTGAAGCTACTGACTGAATGAAAGGAGCTGGCATCTCACTCTCTTTGAATCTTCTTTATCATGCTAAGAGGAGCAGGAAAAAGCAAAAAATTTCAGAATTGCACCTTGCAATGCGGAGAAATTACTGTTTGTGCATTTACAATATTCATTGATTTTTGCCATTGAAAAACGTCCAGAAATGATTGAAGCTACTGACTGAATGAAAGGAGCTGGCATCTCACTCTCTTTGAATCTTCTTTATCATGCTAAGAGGAGCAGGAAAAAGCAAAAAATTTCAGAATTGCACCTTGCAATGCGGAGAAATTACTGTTTGTGCATTTACAATATTCATTGATTTTTGCCATTGAAAAACGTCCAGAAATGATTGAAGCTACTGACTGAATGAAAGGAGCTGGCATCTCACTCTCTTTGAATCTTCTTTATCATGCTAAGAGGAGCAGGAAAAAGCAAAAAATTTCAGAATTGCACCTTGCAATGCGGAGAAATTACTGTTTGTGCATTTACAATATTCATTAATTTTTGCCATTGAAAAACATCATGTTATTCATATCCCAGAAATGTTTGAAGCTACTGACTGAATGAAAGAAGCTGGCATCTCACTCTCTTTGAATCTTTTTTATCATGCTAAGAGGAGCAGGAAAAAGCAAAAAATTTCAGAATTGCACCTTGCAATGCGGAGAAATTACTGTTTGTGCATTTACAATATTCATTGATTTTTGCCATTGAAAAACGTCCAGAAATGATTGAAGCTACTGACTGAATGAAAGGAGCTGGCATCTCACTCTCTTTGAATCTTCTTTATCATGCTAAGAGGAGCAGGAAAAAGCAAAAAATTTCAGAATTGCACCTTGCAATGCGGAGAAATTACTGTTTGTGCATTTACAATATTCATTGATTTTTGCCATTGAAAAACATCATGTTATTCATATACCAGAAATGTTTGAAGCTACTGACTGAATGAAAGGAGCTGGCATCTCACTCTCTTTGAATCTTCTTTATCATGCTAAGAGGAGCAGGAAAAAGCAAAAAATTTCAGAATTGCACCTTGCAATGCGGAGAAATTACTGTTTGTGCATTTACAATATTCATTGATTTTTGCCATTGAAAAACGTCCAGAAATGATTGAAGCTACTGACTGAATGAAAGGAGCTGGCATCTCATTCTCTTTGAATCTTCTTTATCATGCTAAGAGGAGCAGGAAAATGCAAGAAATTTCAGAATTGCACCTTGCAATGCGGAGAAATTACTGTTTGTGCATTTACAATATTCATTGATTTTTGCCATTGAAAAACATCCAGAAATGATTGAAGCTACTGACTGAATGAAAGGAGCTGGCATCTCACTCTCTTTGAATCTTCTTTATCATGCTAAGAGGAGCAGGAAAAAGCAAAAAATTTCAGAATTGCACCTTGCAATGCGGAGAAATTACTGTTTGTGCATTTACAATATTCATTGATTTTTGCCATTGAAAAACATCATGTTATTCATATACCAGAAATGATTAAAGCTACTGACTGAATGAAAGGAGCTGGCATCTCACTCTCTTTGAATCTTCTTTATCATGCTGAGGAGCAGGAAAAAGCAAAAAAATTCAGAATTGCACCTTGCAATGCGGAGAAATTACTGTTTGTGCATTTACAATATTCATTGATTTTTGCATTGAAAAACGTCCAGAAATGACTGAAGCTACTGACTGAATGAAAGGAGCTGGCATCTCACTCTCTTTGAATCTTCTTTATCATGCTAAGAGGAGCAGGAAAAAGCAAAAAATTTCAGAATTGCATCTTGCAATGCGGAGAAATTACTGTTTGTGCATTTACAATATTCATTGATTTTTGCCATTGAAAAACGTCCAGAAATGATTGAAGCTACTGACTGAATGAAAGGAGCTGGCATCTCACTCTCTTTGAATCTTCTTTATCATGCTAAGAGGAGCAGGAAAAAGCAAAAAATTTCAGAATTGCACCTTGCAATGCGGAGAAATTACTGTTTGTGCATTTACAATATTCATTGATTTTTGCCATTGAAAAACATCATGTTATTCATATACCAGAAATGATTGAAGCTACTGACTGAATGAAAGGAGCTGGCATCTCACTCTCTTTGAATCTTCTTTATCATGCTAAGAGGAGCAGGAAAAAGCAAAAAATTTCAGAATTGCACCTTGCAATGCGGAGAAATTACTGTTTGTGCATTTACAATATTCATTGATTTTTGCCATTGAAAAACGTCCAGAAATGATTGAAGCTACTGACTGAATGAAAGGAGCTGGCATCTCACTCTCTTTGAATCTTCTTTATCATGCTAAGAGGAGCAGGAAAAAGCAAAAAATTTCAGAATTGCACCTTGCAATGCGGAGAAATTACTGTTTGTGCATTTACAATATTCATTGATTTTTGCCATTGAAAAACGTCCAGAAATGATTGAAGCTACTGACTGAATGAAAGGAGCTGGCATCTCACTCTCTTTGAATCTTCTTTATCATGCTAGGATTAGCAGGAAAAAGCAAAAAATTTCAGAATTGCACCTGGCAATGTGGAGATATTACTGTTTGTGCATTTACAATATTCATTGAATTTTGCCATTGAAAAACGTCCAGAAATGTTTGAAGCTACTGACTGAATGAAAGGAGCTGGCATCTCACTCTATTTGAATATTCTTTATCATGCTAGGATTAGCAGGAAAAAGCAAAAAATTTCAGAATTGCACCTTGCAATGTGGAGATATTACTGTTTGTGCATTTACAATATTCATTGATTTTTGCCATTGAAAAACGTCCAGAAATGTTTATACCAGAAATGTTTGAAGCTACTGACTGAATGAAAGGAGCTGGCATCTCACTCTCTTTGAATCTTCTTTATCATGCTAAGAGGAGCAGGAAAAAGCAAAAAATTTCAGAATTGCACCTTGCAATGCGGAGAAATTACTGTTTGTGCATTTACAATATTCATTGATTTTTGCCATTGAAAAACGTCCAGAAATGACTGAAGCTACTGACTGAATGAAAGGAGCTGGCATCTCACTCTCTTTGAATCTTCTTTATCATGCTAAGAGGAGCAGGAAAAAGCAAAAAATTTCAGAATTGCACCTTGCAATGCGGAGAAATTACTGTTTGTGCATTTACAATATTCATTGATTTTTGCCATTGAAAAACGTCCAGAAATGATTGAAGCTACTGACTGAATGAAAGGAGCTGGCATCTCACTCTCTTTGAATCTTCTTTATCATGCTAAGAGGAGCAGGAAAAAGCAAAAAATTTCAGAATTGCACCTTGCAATGCGGAGAAATTACTGTTTGTGCATTTACAATATTCATTGATTTTTGCCATTGAAAAACATCATGTTATTCATATACCAGAAATGATTGAAGCTACTGACTGAATGAAAGGAGCTGGCATCTCACTCTCTTTGAATCTTCTTTATCATGCTAAGAGGAGCAGGAAAAAGCAAAAAATTTCAGAATTGCACCTTGCAATGCGGAGAAATTACTGTTTGTGCATTTACAATATTCATTGATTTTTGCCATTGAAAAACGTCCAGAAATGATTGAAGCTACTGACTGAATGAAAGGAGCTGGCATCTCACTCTCTTTGAATCTTTTTTATCATGCTAAGAGGAGCAGGAAAAAGCAAAAAATTTCAGAATTGCATCTTGCAATGCGGAGAAATTACTGTTTGTGCATTTACAATATTCATTGATTTTTGCCATTGAAAAACGTCCAGAAATGATTGAAGCTACTGACTGAATGAAAGGAGCTGGCATCTCACTCTCTTTGAATCTTCTTTATCATGCTAAGAGGAGCAGGAAAAAGCAAAAAATTTCAGAATTGCACCTTGCAATGCGGAGAAATTACTGTTTGTGCATTTACAATATTCATTGATTTTTGCCATTGAAAAACGTCCAGAAATGATTGAAGCTACTGACTGAATGAAAGGAGCTGGCATCTCACTCTCTTTGAATCTTCTTTATCATGCTAAGAGGAGCAGGAAAAAGCAAAAAATTTCAGAATTGCAACTTGCAATGCGGAGAAATTACTGTTTGTGCATTTACAATATTCATTGATTTTTGCCATTGAAAAACATCATGTTATTCATATACCAGAAATGATTGAAGCTACTGACTGAATGAAAGGAGCTGGCATCTCACTCTCTTTGAATCTTCTTTATCATGCTAAGAGGAGCAGGAAAAAGCAAAAAATTTCAGAATTGCACCTTGCAATGCGGAGAAATTACTGTTTGTGCATTTACAATATTCATTGATTTTTGCCATTGAAAAACGTCCAGAAATGATTGAAGCTACTGACTGAATGAAAGGAGCTGGCATCTCACTCTCTTTGAATCTTCTTTATCATGCTAAGAGGAGCAGGAAAAAGCAAAAAATTTCAGAATTGCACCTTGCAATGCGGAGAAATTACTGTTTGTGCATTTACAATATTCATTGATTTTTGCCATTGAAAAACGTCCAGAAATGATTGAAGCTACTGACTGAATGAAAGGAGCTGGCATCTCACTCTCTTTGAATCTTCTTTATCATGCTAAGAGGAGCAGGAAAAAGCAAAAAATTTCAGAATTGCACCTTGCAATGCGGAGAAATTACTGTTTGTGCATTTACAATATTCATTAATTTTTGCCATTGAAAAACATCATGTTATTCATATCCCAGAAATTTTTGAAGCTACTGACTGAATGAAAGAAGCTGGCATCTCACTCTCTTTGAATCTTCTTTATCATGCTAAGAGGAGCAGGAAAAAGCAAAAAATTTCAGAATTGCACCTTGCAATGCGGAGAAATTACTGTTTGTGCATTTACAATATTCATTGATTTTTGCCATTGAAAAACGTCCAGAAATGATTGAAGCTACTGACTGAATGAAAGGAGCTGGCATCTCACTCTCTTTGAATCTTCTTTATCATGCTAAGAGGAGCAGGAAAAAGCAAAAAATTTCAGAATTGCACCTTGCAATGCGGAGAAATTACTGTTTGTGCATTTACAATATTCATTGATTTTTGCCATTGAAAAACATCATGTTACTCATATACCAGAAATGTTTGAAGCTACTGACTGAATGAAAGGAGCTGGCATCTCACTCTCTTTGAATCTTCTTTATCATGCTAAGAGGAGCAGGAAAAAGCAAAAAATTTCAGAATTGCACCTTGCAATGCGGAGAAATTACTGTTTGTGCATTTACAATATTCATTGATTTTTGCCATTGAAAAACGTCCAGAAATGATTGAAGCTACTGACTGAATGAAAGGAGCTGGCATCTCACTCTCTTTGAATCTTCTTTATCATGCTAAGAGGAGCAGGAAAATGCAAGAAATTTCAGAATTGCACCTTGCAATGCGGAGAAATTACTGTTTGTGCATTTACAATATTCATTGATTTTTGCCATTGAAAAACATCCAGAAATGATTGAAGCTACTGACTGAATGAAAGGAGCTGGCATCTCACTCTCTTTGAATCTTCTTTATCATGCTAAGAGGAGCAGGAAAAAGCCAAAAATTTCAGAATTGCACCTTGCAATGCGGAGAAATTACTGTTTGTGCATTTACAATATTCATTGATTTTTGCCATTGAAAAACATCATGTTATTCATATACCAGAAATGATTGAAGCTACTGACTGAATGAAAGGAGCTGGCATCTCACTCTCTTTGAATCTTCTTTATCATGCAAAGAGGAGCAGGAAAAAGCAAAAAATTTCAGAATTGCACCTTGCAATGCGGAGAAATTACTGTTTGTGCATTTACAATATTCATTGATTTTTGCCATTGAAAAACGTCCAGAAATGATTGAAGCTACTGACTGAATGAAAGGAGCTGGCATCTCACTCTCTTTGAATCTTCTTTATCATGCTAAGAGGAGCAGGAAAAAGCAAAAAATTTCAGAATTGCACCTTGCAATGCGGAGAAATTACTGTTTGTGCATTTACAATATTCACTGATTTTTGCCATTGAAAAACGTCCAGAAATGATTGAAACAACTGACTGAATGAAAGGAGCTGGCATCTCACTCTCTTTGAATCTTCTTTATCATGCTAAGAGGAGCAGGAAAAAGCAAAAAATTTCAGAATTGCACCTTGCAATGCGGAGAAATTACTGTTTGTGCATTTACAATATTCATTGAATTTTGCCATTGAAAAACGTCCAGAAATAATTGAAGCTACTGACTGAATGAAAGGAGCTGGCATCTCACTCTCTTTGAATCTTCTTTATCATGCTAAGAGGAGCAGGAAAAAGCAAAAAATTTCAGAATTGCAACTTGCAATGCGGAGAAATTACTGTTTGTGCATTTACAATATTCATTGATTTTTGCCATTGAAAAACATCATGTTATTCATATACCAGAAATGATTGAA